>NC_089755.1:20454553-20484553 GCF_040412425.1 Macrobrachium rosenbergii
GGTCATAAAGACCACAATAAATATCATATCGTATGTAAGAGTAAAATACACCACTTCCAAATATTCGTTCCTCCTAGGACGATGTTAGAATTCCTGTAGAGAGAAATATATCATTATATTAAAACCTGCAATGAATGTGCACACATACATGATCAAACAGAAAAATGTCTCATGGAACTTCAAACGGAAGAATTCATTATGTAGACATCGTTCATTTTCACTGCTTTTCAACCAGGGGTTTTCCTTCTACAGTCTGGAAAAAATAAGAATGTTACTTTGCGGTTTTTACTTACTTCTATGGCCCTAAATAACGTATTTTCATAGTGGCGATCTGATCATACTACCACTAACCAAATAGACCCGGCTCTCTTAGTGCAATGCACTTGCAAGAGTCTATCTTCCGGATAATATATCGTGGGTGATCGCACACACACGCACATACCCCACCGGAATCTCAACATTTCCGGTGTATTAGTTCAGTGACCGAATGAACACACATTGTTTCCATGCGCTTAAAACGTGAACAGATAGTTCTCTGTATCTAAATGAGCAAACTTCCAATGTCAGCACAAATGCATTCGCCAGATCCCAAATGCATACGTCAGACATTCCTCGCCACCGACACCACCGCCTCTACAGCGGAAGCGCCCTGCTAGGTCATCATATAGTTCTTTCAAAGGTCACCCCCGTGACTGCAACAGGAGCTCGGACCACCTACTTCTGGACGTCTTCGTCCAGATATAACTGCCCAATCGAAAGTTCAGCACGGGCCAACTCCAAAATAATAGCAAACTGTCTGCACTAGATAACAAGAATTATAAGTCTCGCAACACCGATGTTATTCCAATAACAGTTCTTTTATGGAACGCAACACTTGAAATCTTGCATTCCTGGTGATCCAACTACGCTGAATGGCCTGCAGTTGACTGCGCAAGCCCATGGTTTCCTTCGCGTCCTGAATTCCTGGCGATCCAACTATGATGAATGGCTTGCGACTGCACAAGCCCAACAGATATCTCCCAGCAACGACGGCGATTTGTAGATGTCCTGCCCGACATCTCTCAAAAACCCTGGATCTTCTTACGAAAGTGCAGGTGTAGAAACCTGCAGGTGTCCCGTAGACGGCTCCCACAGCTAACTTGCATAAGTTGAGGCTCATAGAAGACATTCCAAACAGCTCTGCTGCGAGGAAGTGGCGTCTTACTTAAGTCGGTCATATCGACACTCAACTCAAAAAGTAACTAGTCTACTCACTATGCCATATTACTGAACTATTAAAACTACTAGGTCAAAGATCATATGATAAAAATATGAAATAATTCCAAGTTGCTAACTGGAATTTCACAATCACAATCAACTCTCTGTCAGGTACACTAACTCTAAGATACTATCCAACAAATTCTTCCCAGTAAAAATTACCTGAGAAACCTACCAAAATACTGAATTCATTAAAGGCAATCCTAAACATCTGAGAGGTAACATATCGTAAAGTCATCAAAGTTTTACCCTGGTTAGCAAATACTGTTGAAACCTGGTCAGTTCTCAACAAAATAGTAATTGACATACTGACAATCGCTCCTATGATCGTAAAAACTACAATTACCAATGACACAGCCCTTTTAATTCTAAAAGAGAACTGAAAAATCCAAATACCGAAATTTGGAGGCCATATTAACGTCTCCTAATCCTATCCTAAACCCTACCTGCTTTACCCAAACCTGTAACAGATCAGACAATTTCCTTCCAATAAACTAGTTGCCCCGCCCCCAAAGAAAAATCCTAAGTAACAAAACCTTATTCTGTAACTATATTCAAAGATATTGTGTCAGACAACTACTACACATAATAATATTCTTACATAATAACACACGGGCATAACCTCACTACGAAATTAGCTCATGTCACGATTCCCAACAGCATGTGAATGCGAACCATTAACCCAAAACAACAAATTACTAACACCAAATGCGAACAATGAAGTCTCTAACCGCAGATGTGATCCATAAAAAAAAAAAATCATATATCTATGAAACTCTACGGTATTCTGCACTTAAATTTAACTAAGGGCAAAAATTGAAGTCCGACAATTAAAGATTTGTATAACTCCATGGACTAACGTCCTCTCCAGCTGAAAAAAAAACTACAAGTTACGCCCATTTACAACCCATTAAAAAAACAGAGAGAGAAAACAGAGAGAAAAAACAATTATCATAACCACAATACAACCCATGAATTAACCCATAGTGATTCCCATTAACCCGTCTTTTTAATTTTAGATACAGGTGTCAACCAAGACACACCCATGTTCTCATCTAGAACAACAAATCTATTCCCCTTCTTTGCTTCTACAATGCAGAAAGGACCTTCAAATTTAGGACCCAGCTTATAGTTCAACTGATTCCTGACATTTATCTTCACATAAACCCTATCTCCAACAGCCACTTTAACTCTATCTGGCTTTACGTTGCTCCTATCTACCATGCCTCGCGTTTTCATTTCAAGATTCTTAGCAAGGTACGCATATCTCTCTTTTGCAGTGGAAATAAGCGATTTCACTGTATCGTCATCCGATGGAATAGGCAACAAATCGAACACAGCTCACGCTGGGTAACCAAACAGTGCTTCATTAGGAGACATTCCAATGGTATCGCTTAACATAGTGTTAATACTATGTTGGACCTGTGGAAGATATCGATCCCAATTTGGATCATTACCGCCTATTGTCATTCCTATTTGCTTGTTCATACAGGCCATTCGCTTCTGGTCTATATGGAATAATAGTGACTTTCCAAATACCCATTACATCCGCAAGACATTGCAAAGTCCTATTTACGAACTCTTGACTGTTATCTGTAATCAGAACCTCTGGCACCCTGTACCGGCAGATATACCCGTTAAAGAATGCTATTGCCACCTCTTCCGCTGTTTTATGCCTCAACGGGAAAATCTCTTCGAACCTAGTTAATTCATCAACAACCACCAAAAGGTGCCTATAGCCATAATTAGATTCACAGATTCCATGTGGACTAGGAGATGTGGGTCTGGTAGGAATCGGGAATGAGCCCAATTTACACGAAACGACCCTTGAAGGCTTACATGCATTGCAGACTGAACAACTTCTCACAAAGTCTTCTACCAAACCAAGCATATTCTTCCAAATGAATTGTCCCCGTACATTTTGATACGTCTTCTCAATCTCCAAATGTGGACTGCCAGACCTACTGTGAACAATGTCTAACACCGTAGGTAGTAAACTCCTAGGAACGACTATTTGCGTTGTATCACCCTTATCTTCACTATTTCTCGGTCTTCCTAACTAACAAATTACCCTCTAATTCAAGCCCTGCAAAAAGCAGCTTATAACCCGTCCTAACTAATTCCCCTCTAAGAAACGCCTTTGCATCTCCCAGAATTTCATCATCATCTTGCTTCACTTCTACTAAACTAATATCCCAATCTATACTATCCCCGGATACATAACATACATGAGTACCCTCTTCACCAGCAAAACTTCTACTGAGGGTGACTGCTACGACATTCTGACTACCCTCTATACACTTCAGCTTAGCATCAAAATCCCTGATTGTCAAGTAACACCGGGCTCTTTTTGGTGAAAGACCCGGCTTATCAAAAAGATCCAACAATGGCTTATGATCCGTCAGAACCTCTACTTGATTGCCCATTAAAGAGCATCTTAAAGTGCACCAGACTCGAAACCAACGGCAAAGGCCTCTTTGTCTACTACCGAGCATAACTGTTCATTACTACCTCGTGTCTTAAACTTCCTACTGTAAAATGCAATTGGATGGAGTCTTCCATCGAACTTCTGCATAAGGCATGTTCCTATACCATCATAACTAGCGTCTGTTACCAACGTGAAAGGACGTTCCAAATCAGGAAACTTCAACACTGGGGGATATATCAAGGCATCCTTAATTCTCTGAAAAGCTACTTACTGTCCATCTCCCCATACAAACTGCACATCATCCCTCAGAACATCTGTCAAGGGAGATGCCAGAACAGAAAAAACCTTCACAAATCTACGGAAAAATCTGGCCATCCCTAAAAAAGACCGAATCTGCTTCTTATAGTCTTGGGAGTGGCAAAATCTACAATTGCCCTAACTTTATCATCATTCACTCTAACCCTCTTTAGAAATGACATGACCTAAATATACTGTCTACCTCTTGAGAAAATTACACTTATCTAACTGTATCTTCAAACTCGCTAATCTAAGTCTTCTAAAAACCTCCCTCAGAACTTCTAAATGCTCTTCTACTGAATCAGTGGCAACTATAATATCGTCCATGTACAAATAGACTTTTTTCCCTAACAAGCCTTGCAAAACTGCGTTCATTAGCTTAGTAAATTTCATCGGACTGCCTGTTAAACCAAACGGCATTCGTGTGAACTCATAATGACCCTTCGGCAAAGAGAAGGCCGTGTACTTTCGACTCTTCTTGCTATGAGGTACCTGCAAATACCCTTGCATCAGATCAATTGAGGAATATATATTCTTCCCCCCTATTCCAGTGAATAAATCTGGCAAACACGCCACAGGGTAGCGATCAGGAATGGTTTTCTCGTTCAACTTTCTAAAGTCTACACAAACCCTGACTGAGCCATCCTTCTTAGGCACTGCCAGCAATGGGAAATTAAAAGGCGATGAACTAGGCCTAACGATTCCTTCTTCCTCCCACTTATTAACCTCTTGCTCTACCTGTCCCCTAATCTTAAAAGGAATCCTATATGAAGGAACAAAAATAGGCTTAGTTTTTTCCTCCAAGTGAACCTTGTGTTCTAACATTTGTTAATCCTAACTTATCCCCTTTGAGAGCGACTATGTCCGCAAACTCGGCCAGAACATCTTCTACACCCCCGCATATTCTTTATAATCAGCATTGGTTAAGTGATCCTTAAAAACTTGCCCTCTAACCTTTAACTCTTCTTCAGAAAAACTACAAAAATCCCCGACAACATTCACTGAATTATCTTCATCGACCCAGTCAACAAAGTCGATTGCATAAGTACCCTTCTGATAATTGCGAACTGAATCATTACAGTTTAGCAATCCCACCCAAGTATGTCCTGAACTCGTTACCCTATTTATAGAACCCGTTCACAAAACCCCCTTCAGCTTCTCCCTACCTTCATCTGGATTTATGCACTCCTTTTACTTGAACTTTCACCATTGCAACCATACCAGGACCAAGCACCACATCATCCGTCAGAACTCCCTTATAACACTTCTCATCCCCCGACACATGTTCCTCAATTACTCCTGGACCCTCATGTACACCCAATCCATCGTCATCCACCACGCTCACATCTGTCCCCTAATATGTCACAAACACCCCAGGTACACCCATAGTTATACCGCAAATCCCCTTATGAACCGAGATCTTTCGTCTCTGACATGCAGGATGACCCAGTAACAACGTATTCCCCAAAGCACTTCCCCATATAACCAAAAATGGTTCTGTCAAAGATCTACACCCGAGAGATAAATCTACATCTATGTATCCCAAAATCTGTAACCTATTTGCTTGAACATCGCATACAGCTTCCTTAGCATCGATCTGAGCAACTCATAATACATAAGACTAAGAGAGGCGCCTGTATCTATAAAGACCCGTACATTTATCCCATGTACAGACCCAATGACGACTGGCTTCGACCCTGAGGGTTCCCCCAGAAGTCCTATATCCCAAGAAACACCAAACCAGTTTTCCTTTACAACTGATCGGTCTTTAGACAATGTCTGCCGATCACAAGATCCCCTCGAAAAATTGCGTGAGGAACTTTCTTATCTCAGCCACCAAAATTCTGAAATGCAGGCCTATCATTATACTGTCTCCGAGACAGGCAAGACCGCCAAGGATGACCATAACTCTTACAACTGCCACAATACTTAACCCGGCAAAATCTCTTAATGTGTCCCTGCATATTGCAATTAAAGCAACGAACCCGTGGGATCCGAGAACTCAAGCCAACCATCGATCTTTGGCTGTTCCGACTTTCAACAAACTTCTTCGGACCGCAGACTGGATCTCCGCGTCCTACACCACCGTAGGCTGATCTAAGGAATCTCTGATCACCATTTCTCTCTCCTCATTTTTGCAGTTTTCTTCATCGTAAATTAAATTCGTGAACTTATTCCTTGGCTAATCACAAATGCAAAAAGTTCCCAAGTCCTGCAAAAGTACCCCCTTTACAGGAAAACCCAAGGCAAAACAATTTCCCCTGACAGAATTCCCATACAACACGAAACCTAAAAAATGTTAATTAATTCCCAAAATTTAAAAGAAGGCACTAATCCAACACCCATTAAATCCAAAGTTAATTTCCCAAAATTAAAATGAAATTCATAAATTAATTAAACCCTTAATTAAATTCAAAATTAAGTAAGCCTAAAATTAAATTCACAATTAAGCAAACCCATAAGAAAATTCACAATTAACTAACCCCATCATTAAATTAAACCCCAAAATTAAATTCAGAATTAACTAACCCCACAAATAAATCCAAAGTACCATGGAAAAAAAAAGAAAAGAAATGCTGGCTGAGTGCACAGCTGATTTGCAACAGTAAGTCAAAGTGACCTCGCTTCTTTCAAGGCCTGACTACAAAAAAAAAAAAACGTTCAGTCATCCCCAAGAGAATGAGCATCCACTCTCACGCATAGAAAATGAAACTCGAGCAGACAGAAGCAAGAGAGAGAGAGAGAGAGAGAGAGAGAGAGAGAGAGAGAGAGAGAGAAAATAATTCGTCCTTCACCCCCAGAGTAACCCCTCACCCTAACACTCTCCCATCCAAGGCCTGCTGACACCTATAGTAAAAATGCTTAGTGCCAAACCCTCAGAGACTAGCTCCTGTCTCCAAGGCTCAGATTGCTGAATCAACATATAGCAACCACACCCACCTTACATACACGTGCGTATGCACCCCAAATAACACACGTACGTGTGTAATTATAAAAAAAAAACAGTTAAAAAACTAAGAAATGTATACACACTTGCATAAGAAATGTTTGCACAAAGTAATCCAAATGTCAAATAAATTCCTACCCAATTATCAAAGTCCCCAGAAATAATACAGTAATAAAATACTCCCCTTTATTAAACCCTAAACATTCCTCTAGATGTTGTAAAATCGGTGATCTGGTTGGCTTGGCTAGCAAGCAACCAGTGTGAGGAGAAATGCCATAATGTTCGGAAGATCTTGTCCAGATTGACCGCTTTGGCTGGCCAATATAGGTGGCACTACAGGTGTCACACTTGTAAATATAGGTGATGCCAGACAAAAGGTCTGAAGGTAGTTTATCCTCATGGTTTTACAACGCTTGTATAGTACGATTGTTGGTAAATATCAACCTGGGGTTAATGTGGGGAAAGTTTTACTTAAACATATTTTTTAGCTTTCTTGTAACGTATTTAGAACATGAGTCACTTATATATGGTAATTTAAAATACATAGTCTGTTTATCAACCCTTAGTATATCTATTTTACTATATCTCTTTTACTACTTATACTAAGAGATTTATTTAAGAACTTTTTTATTTCTTTATGTATTATGTTAACAGGATAAGCATTATTTTTGAAATAGTTTAAAAGAAATTTTATTTCTGAGTCAGATGACTGTCAGGAGCTGCAAAGAGAATATGCTCTGTGTTTTAAAGTCTTTATGTTATTTATTTTAAAATTAAAGAATGTAGCACTTTGGAAATTCATTCCAAGACAGGTACTTTTAATGAAGAATCATTATTGATAATCTCTGGGTCTATTGAAATGTTTTTTAGAAAACCAGAGCTTAACCTGGACAGTTCATCTTATCCCTTGCTTTTTATATAAATTATATTTAAAAATTCATTTATAATGTAAACTGTTCAATTTCTGTTTTACCCAATAAGTAGTTCATATGCTATTGTAAATCATTTTAAAGATTTTATCAATTATCTTTATTGTTGTCACCTGTACTCAGCTTTGTCAGCCAATAATGATTGTATAATCTTTTAACTATTAAAATACTGTAATGTCTCTTTTAGGCTTGAAAGTGTTGTTATGAAGAAACAACGGAACGAGTCGCTAATAAAATGTGGCGGTTCTTAACCTGCGCTCTTCTTTTCCTGCTGAGACTGAGATTTCCAAAACATCTGTCTACTTACACTATATATATATATATATATATATATATATATATATATATATATATATATATATATATATATATATATATATATATATATATATATATATATATATATATATATATATATAATAATAATAATAATAATAATAATAATAATAATAATAATAATAATAATAATAATATATATAAGAATAAGAGGAGCCCATAAAAACACCAAAGGACAGAAATTATGGCGTTATATTTCGTAGACAACTGTCTTCCTCAATGGACAGGTAATGGATTAGGGAGTAGAGAACAGTGCTATATATTCTGTTGAAGGAAAGTTTCAGAAGTCGGGCGCTACGCCGTTCCTGTTGGCAGCTTCTTCCTAATCTTCTAAAATGCAAGTTGGAGGAAGATTTGATCTACAATATCTGAGTGCCAAACTCCTTTTGATTCTACCATCTGGATTTTGAACCGACAATTGCTGCTATAAATTATACATGACATATTCCAATTTATTCTATGATTATGATTATTTATGTGGTTAAAAATAGCTGAGCTCAGTTGGCCATATCTTTGTGAACGTTTGTGTTGTATTAGTCTTTGGAGAGTGATTTGCCTGTAAATCCGATGTAGGATTGGTCACAGTCAAGGCAAGGGATTTCGTATGTTCCTGTCTCTGGGGACTGGCTTTTGTTGGACGTCCATTAGGGATTTGGCTAAGGCATTTGGGTAGGTAAAAACAAAAGGATTAGAATTTCCAAGTGTCTGTTTCAACATCTTAATCCTTCTGCAGGTGTGGGATTTTAATTTGATTGGTGGGCGTCTCTCCGGTCACGATGTTTGCTTTTGGATAGCTTTCTCAATTATATGATCGGGGTACTTTAAAGATGACAGCTGCTTACGGATTAGTTAAAGTTCCTTTTCCAGGAATTCCGGGGAGCAAATCCCTAAGGCTCTTAAGAACAAATTGGTTGCCACGCCAATTTTGACAGAAATGTCATGATAACTAAAATAATGAATATATTTAAGTGAAAATGCTGGTTTTCTGTATACGGTGAATTTGTATTCTGCCGTGTCTCTAATTATTAAAACATCTAGGAAAGGAATTTTATTGTGTGATTCCCATTCAACTATGAATTTGATGTTGGACACTAATGCATTTAATTTTGAAAGATAATCGTTGAAGCTGCCCCATCTATCATCCAAAAATGAAAGGATATCATCCACATATCTCATCCACAGCATGATTTGAGGTTTTATGGCATTTATTATTATAGTTTCAAAATATTCCATATCTATAATCTTCCTAGCGTACTTGGTCAAAGGGGAGGTGGCCCAATCGCTTTACAGCGTTGACATATCTCCGTTTCTTGAAGGTAACTCGTGGATTGTGGATACCCTATCCTTACTAAGACCTTGACCTCTTATAATCCTGAATGGGCCTGAATGGCACTGACCCGCCACTCTCAAGCATCGTGGAAACACCTAACCAAGCACACATTTACCTTATTGTAGTGCCTCTTCAAGGCAGACTAACTGCTTGCATGCAAAATTCGTAATTGGATTATTATTATTATTAAGAGTGCATGTAGTATTTCTAGAATTAACCTAGTATTAATGCATTGTTTGACTATACCATTACTTTGTGAAAATGTACTGATCAACATCGCTGATGTCCTGTGCTCCAAGCCAAACAACAAAGTGGAAGCGATGCCCTGCGAGATGGGTACCACACTTCGTACCCAATCGCCACAGTGTTGAGTGGTGCCCTTTCGTCTCTCTGGGTTGGCGTTTAAGGCGCGACTCCTGCAACGAGCTCTAGCACAGAAGGAATCAAGTACGTCTGGAAGCACTCGGTCCTTTGCCAGCTCTCTTTTTCTTCTAGTGAATTTCTCTCCCCTTTTCCGAATTTCCAACTTTTCATTCTAAACAAAAAAGCTCCCTGTGTTCAACCAAACCTAACCGCCAAGTTGCCCCATGATTCGCCCCAAGCTCAAATTAAATTAATTCCATGATCAGAGTTAGATTACTCCTTCCATAGTGTTATCTGTGCTAATTAAATTTAATTGATCATTCCCTCCATCATGCATGATTAAGTTCATGTGAGAGAAACTCATAGGGTTTTGCATGCTAACCGGGAATTCTCTTCCAGAACCTGTTATCCAGCCCCTCGGACAGTCTGTCTCCCTGCCTAGAACAAAAAAACCTAGCATAGACGTCTAACTGCCATCCTGTCACGTGCAAGAATCTTCTGCTTAGCAGTCCGGGGCACCGAACGGTCGCCCCCCTTGGTAAATCTTGTTACGTAACAGCAAAAGAAATTCTTTAACTAGTAGCAACCTTCACGGTCAATTGAGTGTTAAACTATTTCAGGCCGTAGCCTTTTTTATTCAGCAATTTGCTACGCATTGTCTAATTTCATTGCACATTGTATGTGCTTGCTGGCTGCTCCGTCAGCCTTTTCATCTTAATTTCCTGATTGCTTCATTTGTAAATAAATTCAGTTTAAAGTAAATAACTGGTTAATTTTCCCCCCAACCATGGCGACCTCCAATTCTCTCTTTACTTAGATGTGATATCAAGGTAGGTCAGTTTATTTATTCCATTTACCACTTACATTCTGGGTGCTTGGTGTTGGCTTTCAAGGCAATTAATCAAAATAAACAAATCCCATTATCACAACCGGCCCCAGAATGTAACATTGTCGATCTTGCCAGCGACCCTGGTTAACTAGTAACGAGAATTAGCTTCGCTATCACAAGGAATGATATAAAAATCATAATAATTTAATTCCATTGTTCACCAAGGCGAAATAAGACTAAACTGAGGCTACGGATAACAAAGTAAGGGTTATTATTATAATTGTTGTAAAATTATGGATACGTTAGGGACAGATAGCGAAAAGTATGAAAAATAAAGAAGAGATTAGCAGCAGTGGCGTAGCTAGCCTTTCATCAGTGGGGGGGCCCAGGTGGGGCCAAGCTATTTTATGGGGGGCCAAAGAAAATGGCATAAAACTTATATAAAAATTATATAATTAGTAAAAGATACTATTCTCAAGTATATATATCCATGTTAAATAAAGCAAAATAATATCATTAGTAACGAGTAAACATGCATTCCAAATTATGGAGTTCAATTAATTCTCAACTCTTACTATATGCAAATATAAAGTAAATTTTCCTCACAACTTCTAGTTCAAAACTATATATATATATATATATATATATATATATATATATATATATATATATATATATATATATATATATATATATATATATATATATATATATATATATATATATATATATATATATATATATATATATATATATATATATATATATATATATATATATATATATATATATATATATATATATATATATATATATATATATATATATATATATATATATATATATATATATATATATGCATATACGTGTTGTAAAGGTAACAAGAATCAAACTAATGTTATTAAGGATATAGCAAAACTGTAAATAAACTTGAAATATTTAAAATAATTTCTCAGGTAAATAATATCATCAGCAGCACATATGTCAATTATATTTAAAAAAAAAATAATAATAAAGTAAAATAAACAAATCACTTCTCATCTATATACGATTACAAACTGTACAGGTAACAGGGACCAAGATAAAGTCATTAAGAATATAGCAAAACTGTAATTAAACTAAAAGTATTTTTCCGTATTTCAAATAAAAATATGCCCATGGCGTGTAAATGGATCAATATATAATGATATAGCTTTAAGTGTAAACATATACATTATTAAATATCTTTTCAGAAAAGAAGTATCTTTCTATTATCATGTCGCTTGGCAAATTTTGATACAATTTTGTCCATATCGATAGATTTGGCTCTTGACACGTGGATTCCAAGGACAGGAAGTGAGGACAATCGTAAATCATCCATGGTGCTGCGCAGATAATTTTTTATTAGCCTCATAGATGAAAAACTTCGTTCACATGCAGCTGATGTGGGAAGAAGAACTATGGCTATTGTCAGAAGTTTACACAGTCAGGAAAGGCATCTTTGTAAGGTGACATGAATGAAGACAGTTGTACGAGAGTGGTGATCTTGACTCCTTCTGATTCTTTGCGCTGAATGAGCCTTTTGGCTTGGCGTACTTCTACAGCTAAATCACACAGTTCAACTCCATACTGGACTGCCATTGGTTCAATGATCTCTGCATTAAAAAATTTGGACTTCTTGGATCCAGTGCTGAAATAGACCTCAGTAATTGTTTGTTAACTTCACTGAATCTAGAGTCAAGTTCTGCTAAAAAGCGGTCAAGCACTGGGTAGAACAGATTTACACAAAAGTCATGTTTTGAGTCAGGTGTTTCTTCCTGGCCAAGGGTAGTACTTGTTGCAAAGCCATCAGGCATGGAAGATTGCTGTCTTTTTCTTCCTGATTTATGAGAAAATCTGACTGGGATGTCTAGTTCCTTTGCCACGTCTTTTGCTTTAGACCAAAGAATATCCCAATTTGAACCCTCTCTCTCTTGCTCCAGCTCATCATGTAGAGTCTCAACCATGTCAGCAGCAGCGGCTAGATCAAGTGTAGGTGATTGCAACATATCTGAGAGCAGTTTGGTTCTGTGCAGCAGATTTTCAAACACAACAAGGCTTATGATGAATGAGAAATTAACTGCATTCAGAGTCCAGCTGGGGAGCACGCTTGCCAGAGTGCTCATTGGCTACTTCCTCTAGAGTTTGGAAAATAGCTGGTAGTTTCACCAGCATTACTTTGCAGGCTGCATATTGACATGCCCATCTTGTGTCACTCAATTTTTTAAGCTTTTGGGGTTGTTTGTCCGGAAATAGCTTGTTTTGTTTTGCAGGAACAATTCATTGCAGCACAGCTGATGACATGAACACATATATGGATTCCAACAATCCAAAGAACTGGTCTGCAATCTTGACAGACTTAACAGCATCCACAATCACCAAGTTTAGGCGGTGATTATAACAATGAATATAAGTTGCCTCTGGTGCAGCCTCTTCTCGGAAAAGTCTTTGTACACCAGAATTTGTCCCACTCATTACTGAGGCTCCATCATATGTTTGACCAACGCAATTCTTTGCATCAATATTGCATGTCAGTAACATTTCACATATGCTGTTTTTAAGATACTCTGCATTTAGTTCATGCAGTCTTACTACCCCAAAAACTCCTCATGTAGGGTATGATCAAACAAATACCTAACAACAACAGATAGCTGTTCTCTTCCACTAATGTCCTTTGACTCATCAACCATTATAGAAAACCAAGTAGATTGATAAAGCTCATCAAGGACGGTTTCGGCCATGATTCCAATAATTTCATTCTGAATGGTAGGACTGGTGTATTTGGCATTCTTGGAAGACAAACGGGCTTTGATAATGGGATCTTTTTCACTGATGAATTCCATTATTTCAAGAAAATTGCCCTTATTCATACTGTCAGGCCCTTCATGATGGCCCCTTTGTGCAATTTTTTGACGAGCTGTTAGGCATAAAACTTTGGCCACCTCCTTGATATAATGCCTATTTTCTGCTACAGTTTTATCATGGGCATATGTTAAGGACTTAGCTATAGTGTTTCCCCTAGCTATGTGTTCTTCAAAATCTTTCCAAGTACACATGGAGTACCGATGAAAATCACTTTTCTCATGTTGTGAGAAGCCAGCATCTTTTTCTGTTGCTTTCTTCCACTGTCTGTACCCAGTAGACACAAAGGCTGTTTCAGAGGCTTTATTTGGCTGTGGAAAGTTCCTACAGCAAAAGCAATATGCAGCATCTGTCATTACGGAGTGTTATGATCTCGCCTCTCGAGATCGACAGGTTCTAAACGAAACAAGCAATTGGGCTGTAATGACTGACGAGAGGTGACAAACAAAGGAGGGAGGAGCAGAACAAACACAAGAAGTTACCTTAATATTAATTTATTTACAAAATTTACAAGTGAGTCAGGTCCAGGAGAGAAAAATACTTAAATGACCAAATCAACAAACTAACAAGACCGCAACATGAAATTCACATTACTAAATTCAAAAGAATCATAACAATACACAGGCAGCAGAATATCATAAATAACACTAGCAACAGTAGATAAAAAAAAACAAACAGCATAAACATTAAAACTGCAGGACAACTAAACAGAGCTGATACAGCAGCCATCACGTCCTCAGACACAGTTCCACAAGACTGGACTCCCACGACAGAGTCGATACGACAACCATCGCGTCCAAAAGAATGCTCTCTGCTAATCTGCTGCCGTGACCTGCTGCTGTCCTGGACCTGTCTGGCGAAGTCTGACACCATCCACCACACGTCAACTCGCCAACAAGAAAACAAAAGGAGGCAACAATCCACCAAGGGAACAATCGACAAACGATTGTTCCTAACACGGAGTATTCCAGCCAGGAATGACTATATATATAACACAGTCATGTGTGGAACAGAAACAAGTTTCTGGCTCACACCAGGATCGAACACAAGTCTTTCAACTGAAAGACGAGACTGCCGCCAACCAAGCCACATAAGTTATAAAAGAAGTTGGAACCTGAGTACCACTGTATGTAAGGCTTTACGTGGGCAGGCTAAGTTCTTGTATACCAGCCTGTTTTCCCCAACTTCCCGACGCAGCATTGACCCAATTGATAGCATTTTATTCGAATTATCAGAAAGTTAGTCTGCCTAGGTGAAGCCTTAGGTAAATAGGTACACAGGTTCCAAATTTTTTTATGACTTGCGTGGCTTGGTTGGCAGCCGTCTTGTCTTTCAGTTGAAAGACCTGGATTCGATCCTTATGCGAGTCAAAAAAATGTATATATATAAATGAATGTATATATATATATATATATATATATATATATATATATATATATATATATATATATATATATATATATATATATATATATATATATATATAAATTTAAGTTTTCATCAACGTTTCTTCGAGCCTTGTGTATAGTCAGTCCAGAGTTTTTAGATCAAGAATTCGAAAACATCAGAAAAATAGGAAGAGAACTATGTTATCCAACCACATTATGGATATCTGTTTCAATAAAGCTATAAATACCTTTTAAAAAAAATAGGAAAGAAAAAAAGAAGTGTCCTCAAATCCCCTTTGTTTGCTACATCTTATTGTGTTGGAAGCTTTATAACTGTATAATACAAATGTATCCTTCACGTATAATAACAAAATTATGCTTATAAAAAAATAGCCACCGAAAAGATAGCAATATTGTATACAAAGTTGTTCCTAGTATGGATTGTGATTTATTTTACTTAGGTCAGATCAGTTAAAAATTAAATACCAGATTAAAACAACAAAAATATTTAGTAGGAACAGTTCAGACTAATAATGCTATATTTTTGCATCTGTAAAGGGGCCTCATCAATAACATGTGCCGAATACATGCTGTGTCAATTCGGATTATCTTTCACATACACCTATAGGTATGCAGTACTTTCTACGGTTCCTCCTGTGTCAATTCGGATTATCTTTTACATACACCTATAGTTACAGTTCCTCCTGTGTCAATTGGATTATCTTTCTACACCTATAGGTTCCGGTTCCTGTGTCAATTCGGATTATCTTTCACATACACCTATAGGTATGCAGTACTTTCTACGGTTCCTCCTGTGTCAATTCGGATTATCTTTTACAAACACCTATAGTTATGCAGTACTTTCTACGGTTCCTCCTGTGTCAATTCGGATTATCTTTTACATACACCTATAGTTATGCAGTACTTTCTACGGTTCCTCCTGTGTCAATTCGGATTATCTTTTACATACACCTATAGTTATGCAGTACTTTCTACGGTTCCTCCTGTGTCATTTCGGATTATCTTTTACATACACCTATAGTTATGCAGTACTTTCTACGGTTCCTAATGTGTCATTTGGATTATCTTTTACATACACCTATAGTTATGCAGTACTTTCTACAGTTCCTCTTGTGTCAATTCAGATTATCTTTTACATACACCTATAGTTATGCAATACTTTCTACGGTTCCTCCTGTGTCATTTCGGATTATCTTTTACATACACCTATAGTTATGCAGTACTTTCTACGGTTCCTCCTGTGTCATTTCGGACTATCTTTTACATACACCTATAGTTATGCAGTACTTTCTACAGTTCCTCCTGTGTCAATTCAGATTATCTTTTACATACACCTATAGTTATGCAGTACTTTCTACGGTTCCTCCTGTGGCAACTCGGATTATCTTTTACAAACACCTATAGTTATGCAGTACTTTCTACGGTTCCCCCTGTGTCAGCTCGGATTATCTTTTACAAACACCTATAGTTATGCAGTACTTTCTACGGTTCCTCCTGTGTCAATTCGGATTATCTTTTACAAACACCTATAGTTATGCAGTACTTTCTACGGTTCCTCCTGTGTCAACTCGGATTATCTTTTACAAACACCTATAGTTATGCAGTACTTTCTATGGTTCCTCCTGTGTCAATTCGGATTATCTTTTACAAACACCTATAGTTTCCTCCTGTGTCATTCGGATTATCTTTTACATACACCTATTGTTATGCAGTTCTACGGTTCCTCCTGTGTCAATTATCTTTTATCTTTAGTTATACAGTACTAGTTCCTCCTGTGTCATTATTATCAGTACCTATAGTTTCTACTTTCTACGGTTCCTCCTGTGTCATTTCAGATTATCTTTTTTACTATATACACGGTTCCTCCTGTGTCATTTCGGATTATCTTTTACATAGTTCCTCCTGTGTCAGATTATCTTTTACATACACCTATAGTTATGCAGTACTTTCTACGGTTCCTCCTGTGTCATTTCAGATTATCTTTTACATACACTATAGTTATGCAGTACTTTCTGGTTAGTTGTGTCATTTCAGATTATCTTTACTTTCTACGGTTCCTCCTGTGTCATTTCGGATTATCTTTTACATACACCTATAGTTATGCAGTACTTTCTACTGTACAGTTCCTCCTGTGTCATTTCGGATTATCTTTTACATACACCTATAGTTATGCAGTACAGTTCCTCTCAGTTCGGATTATCTTTTACATACACCTGTGTCATTTCGTTCCTCCTGTGTCAATTCGGATTATCTTTTACATACACCTATAGTTATGCAGTACTTTCTACAGTTTCCTCCTGTGTCATTTCAGATTATCTTTTACATACACCTATAGTTATGCTATCCTGTGTCATTTCAGATTATCTTTTACTACACCTATAGTTATGCAGTACTTTCTACAGTTCCTCCTGTGTCATTTTCGGATTATCTTTTCTATAGTTATGCAGTACTTTTACAGTTTCAGATTATCTTTTACATACACCTATAGTTATCAGTATTTTTTTCCTCCTGTGTCAGTTCGGATTATCATACACCTATAGTTATGCAGTACGGTTCCTCCTGTGTCAATTCGGATTATCTTTTACATACACCTATAGTTATGCAGTACTTTTCTACGGTTCCTCCTGTTTCATTTCGGATTATCTTTTACATACACCTATAGTTATGCAGTACTTTTCATTTCGGATTATCTTTTACATACACCTATAGTTTATGCAGTATTTTGTACGGTTCCTCCTGTGTCAGTTCGGATTATCTTTTACATACACCCATAGTTATGCAGTACTTTCTACGGTTCCTCCTGTGTCAATTCGGATTATCTTTTACATACACCTATAGTTATGCAGTACTTTCTATGGTTCCTCCTGTGTCAACTCGGATTATCTTTTACATACACCTATAGTTATGCAGTACTTTCTACGGTTCCTCCTGTATGAATTCGGATTATCTTTTACATACACCTATAGTTATGCAGTACTTTCTATGGTTCCTCCTGTGTCAATTCGGATTATCTTTACATACACCTGTTATCAGTTCCTCCTGTGTCATTTCGGATTATCTTTTACATACACCTATAGTTATGCAGTACTTTCTACGGTTCCTCCTGTGTCATTTCGGATTATCTTTTACATACACCTATAGTTATGCAGTATTTTCTACGGTTCCTCCTGTGTCATTTCGGATTATCTTTTACATACACCTATAGTTATGCAGTACTTTCTACAGGTTCCTCCTGTGTCATTTCGGATTATCTTTTACATACACCTATAGTTTGCAGTACTTTTAGGTTCCTCCTGTGTCATTTCGGATTATCTTTACATACAGTTATAGTTATGCAGTACTTTCTACGGTTCCTCCTGTTTCATTTCGGATTATCTTTTACATACACCTATAGTTACATACACCTCCTAGTCATTTCGGATTATCTTTTACATACACCTATAGTTATGCAGTATTTTCACAGTTCCTCCTGTGTCATTTCGGATTTCCTACACCTATAGTTGTGTCAGTTCTGGATTATCTTTTACATACACCTATAGTTATGCAGTACTTTCTACAGTTCCTCCTGTGTCATTTCGGATTATCTTTTACATACACCTGTATTTTCTACGGTTCCTCCTGTGTCAATTGGATTATCTTTTACATACACCTATAGTTATGCAGTCCTGTTTCAATTCGGATTATCCTACACCTGTTATGTATTATCTTTTACATACACCTATAGTTATCCAGTACTTTCTGGTTCACTTTCATTGGATTATCTTTTACATACACCTATAGTTATGCAGTTCCTCCTTTCTTCGGATTTCCTACACCTGCAGTATGTACAATTCGGATTATCTTTTACATACACCTATAGTTATGCAGTACAGTTCCTCTCAATGGTTCCTACACCTGTAGTTATCAACTTTTCGGATTATCGGATTATTTACATACACCTATAGTTATGCAGTACTTTCTACGGTTCCTCCTGTGTCATTTCGGATTATCTTTTACATACACCTATAGTTATGCAGTACTTTCTATGGTTCCTCCTGTGTCAATTCGGATTATCTTTTACATACACCTATAGTTATGCAGTACTTTCTATGGTTCCTCCTGTGTCATTTCGGATTATCTTTTACATACACTTATAGTTATGCAATACTTTATACAGTTCCTCCTGTGTCAATTCGGATTATCTTTTACATACACCTATAGTTATGCAGTACTTTCTATGGTTCCTCCTGTGTCAATTCGGATTATCTTTTACATACACCTATAGTTATGCAATACTTTATACAGTTCCTCCTGTGTCAATTCGGATTATCTTTTACATACACCTATAGCTGTGCAGTACTTTCTATGGTTCCTCCCCTCGTTTCGACTAACTCCTTTCACCAGTTTTCACCCACCAGTTGACGCTGACCTCCACTCTTTTCACATGACCGTACGATATCGAAAAACTGATCCATATTTCATCTAATCCTTCTCTCTTAACACCTCTTATATGTATCTCCACCTTTCACTTCTATTTACGCCACATCTACTTCACAAACAATTCATTTCTACATTTCAACTCCTTTTCTTTTGTTTGATTTCAGCGTCAACACTTCACTTGCTTGAAGGAGAGCGGGCTCAATTATCTTACTTCCATAGATCTCCAAGTGTGTCATCTCAGCCCTATGCCTCCGCCTACCACCTTCCCGTCGTCTTTTTCTTCTACGATAAACATTTCTGTTTTCATTACTGGCTATCTCTGACTCGCCAGTAGCCTACTCGCTACTATCGTCCTTTCTCTCCTACTGACGGGTGCCTTAGGGCTCAAAGGGCTTTGCAACCTCGCCTGTTAACCTTTCATTTCACTCTCACCATATCACTGGCATATCCATAGATCATAATAAAGTTTCATATAAATATCATTTACTCACCTACTCATCAAAAAGTGACTTACGGGCTGCTCTATGAGCAAGAGCCCATGCTGGCATAAGGCCAGCTTAATCAAAAACAACATACTACCTTCCTTGCCTCATTTGTTCTGTGACTCGGCTCTTCTCTCATCTCGCCATCTTTCATCTATTTTTCTTCAAACTCCCTCATTAGATTCTGCAGTTTCTGTTCTTTATCTGAAAACATCAACCACACTACACTACACTCCAGTCCACACACGTATCATTTTCTTATACTGCAACTTCACACTTACTGTAGCCTACATCTTCTGTCCTTTCTCTGAAAACTCGCAGCATTTCATTAATGTTTTAAAATCCACAATAAATAACAATACAGAAATGGCTATAATTGTCCTATTGTTATTGCAAAGACCAGGCGCTACGTATCCAAATAGCATATCACTCACCCAGGTATCTATAAATCAAGGTTAATAATTCTCTAATGCTTGAAGGAAATGAGTATCATCGAAAGTTTGATAAACTCACAGGATGACATGTCACTTTTATAAATGTAATCATGCATTCCATAAATGATAAAAGTAATTTGTTTTACAGCGGGCACAAGATATCGCCCCCATTACAGGTGTTATTATGTCTATAATGAATAACTCTAGTACAAACTACGTTTTTATTAAAAATACCCTCTTCAAGCTCCCCTTTACTACTTTCTTTGGAATTCTCAGGAATGAAGAAGAAAAAACAAAAACAAAAAAACAGAAAGGAATTGAGCATAGCCTGAAATATTATTAACAATAAAAAAAATGTGCATAACGAGCCATATCTTGATTCAACGTTTATATCTCACCGGCTTCAAAAAGGTTCTGCCTCCCCATTCCAGCTGCAGTGACGGAAGTCTTTGTTTTGTTAATTGCAATGCTGAAAGATTCAAGGATGTACGACGCAAAAGACTTCAGTATTTGTTGAATATTTGGCTCACGTCAACGGACAAAACATATGAATATAACTATAAATAAATAAATATGAAAGGCAAAATCTGACATGAATAAAAAAGCCCTACATTCAGAAACCCGTAATTTGTTTCGTGGGAGTGTTCTCTCTGCAATTTTCCTTAATTTGATCAAATCCCTCTGCAATAAGCACAGCGGAGACTGAACCAACGGCAGTATCATTATCTAGTCCTTTATTCCGAGACATTTATATTATTCTAAATTTATATTTGCGAATCCCTCATCCAAGGAAAACAATAGGCAGATTCATAACGATCTAATTAGCCATTAGGACGGCTATTAAGAGCTTTATCTTTTGCATAATCGTTTCTAGAGCCGAAGTAATCGTAAGTCATTGTTTTTGCGCGCGAGGATGCGAAGTTGACTTATCACAACACGGAACTAAATTCATTAAATCATCCATTAAAGTCGGGTCGCGTAGTTTATCAGGAGAAACAAGCGGGCCACGAGAAGGGAGATTAAAAGCGCTTGTCCTGCGCTGAATCGCAAGAAGCCGTTGTAAATGTTGCATGCAACGGCACCGCAGATAAATTCACGAAGCACAATAAAATTCCGGTGAATATCCGTAATTGGCCGGATTTAATTAAAATCTGGTGTAATAATATCTTGATAGAACCTGGGAGGTGGTGGTGGTGGTGATGCAGAGGTGACTTATCGCAATATGAGATCTTTCTCATATATTTGTTGAGGAATAAATAACAGGGTCTGAGAGAGAGAGAGAGAGAGAGAGAGAGAGAGAGAGAGAGAGAGAGAGAGAGAGAGAGACTGACTCAGGAAAAAGGGACATAGCCGACAAATAGTAAACTGTCAAGGGAAACCGACATTCATCTTGGGTCTTGTGCAGTCATTCCACAGGTAATCATACGTTTCTCAGACTTTTTATATTCACACTAATTCTAGGGTTGCGGGCCACGCATTCCACAGAGCCCTTATTAGATTTAACTGGAGAGAGAGAGAGAGAGAGAGAGAGAGAGAGAGAGAGTGAGTCTCTCCACAGAGACTGATTTCACTGTATTTTCCTCAAGATATCTCATTTTACATTGTACACGTTCTGGCTAAGATGCCTAGATGAAGAAATCCTCGATGAGGATTCAGATAACTATACCTGCTTAGTCCTTGTAAATGGGGAGTTCTTCCGAGAGGTTTCCTATAAGGAGGTCTACTCACTCTAATGTTTTAGAGTTGCGACGTGTTTTGTGCCGCCACACAGTGGTCGGGTAGTGGTTGGTTGGTTGGTTGAGCCCGGGTGGTTTGTCTTTATGCCCGACTGAGAGAGAGAGAGAGAGAGAGAGAGAGAGAGAGAGAGAGATTGGGCGGTTCCGAACACAAAATGATATGACGTCTCTCAGAGATGCCAATTGCTCCTCAGAAGATTTATGACTCCCTCTTTCATTTTTAGACGCAGACGTGTCGCCTAGAATTTGGTCTAACGGCATCTCTACATGAAGTTCAATGACGTTGCAGCAAAAAGAATGGCTTTTGAAGTTTAAACATGTATCTATTTGTTCATTCTTTTCCCGTTTCCATTTTACCTGCATTTTAAAGATTGTCTTGCTGGCGTAAATATTCATTTACGTAAACCGTTTACGCCAATTAAAACACTCCGCTGTGAGAGCACCCACAACTCTCAAGTTAGCGAGACTAATTAAAGATAGAGATATAATTAACCAACTTTCAGTGGGCAGGAGGGAAGATTAAAGTTCTATAGGGAAGTACTTCATAACCAAGGGAGCCCCAATGGGCACGGAAGGAGTGAGAGAGATGAATGACAGCTTTCTTCCCACTTTTATTTTCTATGGTGGTCAAGGGCAGCAGCCACTCTTAAACGCTCTGTCATTATCCCGCCTACGGCAATCACAGAAACAATCGTCGCCAGTGAATGACTGTGATCGTTCAATTACAGAAACTGTTCCAGGAGCTGTGCCCGTCTGGTACCTGTCGCCAGTGATGAACACTAAATTTATAGCACGACGAGATGAATCGTCTCGACCTCTCTCTTGCTCACTCTCTCTCACACACACGTAAGATGTTCCACGTCTTCTCTACCATAATTATTATCGAATAGCCTGCCAGCAGAACTTGACATAAGGGCCTGTGGTGTGATTTTCTTGACACTACAAAGTACATTCATAGTTAAATACAATTTTGTAACATATCACAAGTCGAATAATCTATAATTCTAAACCTATGACCTTCGCCTTCAGTTAACTGTCTTCCACCAATGGAAATGGACACCATCATTCGAATCGCTAAGAAGCCTATAAGGCAATAATAATACCATATAACATAAAATTTAAAAGTATACGTATCCTTTTTCAATTCCATTAAATATTTAGCCTTCGTAGAGCTTCTTCGGACGCGAATATAATGAAAGACGTAGAAAACGAAAATGAAATACCAGAACTCTTGGAAAAATTTCCACGAGTTTTGCCTCCCCTGGACGGAAAGAAAATTGCGTCAATTAGCAAACGCCAGCATTTAAGGAAAATACATACTCTGCCGAGCAATATACATTCATTTATATTAGGCGAGAAACAACCGTACCTCAAAAAGACAGACCAGACCAGCAGTCACACAAGGCAGGGAGCCACTACGACAACCGTAAAGCTAATGGAAACGCGTAATTAGCGGGCCCAATGGATATGTTGAGAGAGTGGAATAGAAGGTTAACATAATACCACCCGGCAAAAAAAAAAAGAGATACGCATAATTATATATAAGGGCATTTCCAACCGGGCGCTGGAAACTAGCGGAACTGGGCATTTGAAATCATTAGCTAAGAGAAGGAGTTCCGTGCGAAGGTATCTGGGCTTTTTATAACGCAAAGAATGATAAAAATTAATAATGAAAAAAACATTGAGGGTACTAACGGCGACTACCACACATAACCACATTATTCTTCTTTACAAGAGTATGTATGTACGTATGCAGTTATTTTATGAATAAATTGTATTTGTAAACACGCGCTCACAGGCGTGTGTATGAATCATCTCTTGCTGGCGATTCTGACTGGACGTGTCACGTAACCAAAGTTGTAGAATTAGGAGCAACCGTAATGCTCATCATTATGTTGAAGAGGTTGATTTTGATTTTGATGATATAACGAAATTTACAGTGTAAATAACCTATGTGCATACGTCAGATGACTGTCCCTGTGATGAACTGCTCAGGCTACATGATACCTTTCCGATTAAGCCAGACATGCTGCGTGGTACATAAATATCTATTAGTTGATCGTGACTGTTTTTACCATAAACAAGCGGCGCATTATCAGGGGTCACTATTGAACACACGAACGACAAGGTTTCTGTGGTTGTTGCCTTTGGTTCTATAAAAGAAATACGCTAATATTTACGTTTCGGCCTGTTTAACTGTGTCTCAGTTACCCAAACTCATTTACAATAAGAACTAAGCAAAAATGTGCTGCATTATTAATCTGAGTGAGCTTGAGGGAAACGTATATGAAAATGTGTCTTATTCAAAGCTCGGCAGTTTCAAACCTAAATCCTGTCCGTTCCTAAAGCCAACTCATACCTTCTAATTCAAAGTCACTAATCAATTACACAGCAGTGTAGGTGCACAAACTCTCCCTTAAAATTGTCTGTCTATGGACTACAGTATCCAGTCCTTAATTTTCTTCACTAGAACAACTGTTCAAGCTCTACCTGACTGAGTGGTGATGGTATAGCTATGCCTAAAACCAGGATTCGTGGTGTCTTGGAAGGCCTTTCTGGAGAATTCAGCTTCATTGGTAAATTTGTTGAAGGTGAGAACTCAACTTTCGACCGGGACAGAGTCCTTTGTCCCATTCACTTTCAGAATATAGAATATTCTTCTTTCCTCCATTTAGTTTAAGACTTCTGAACGCATGTATCATTCGAGGAGGTGAAAGATTTACATAGCGAGTCGAGATCAATAATTCTTATAAAGCGCTTTTTAAATAATGGAATCCAAATAAAGTGAGATGAATTAAACCTCTTGGAATGGTGGGTAACGAATACGACAGGATTATCTACGGCTCTTTAAGTTGGTGTCTAGTCAACAGCCATCAAGAAGGTTAAAACTAAACAACCCATAACGTTCGCGAGATGACCGGTTTAAAAGTCAACTTAAAAGGCTACAGACACCAAAAGATAGCTAAGGCATTAGTTGCAAAATTCTCGGGACAAATAAAAGGAAATCCCTGGAATAGTGAACGAATTTCGCAGAGAGCGTTGCATTCTGTTACCTTCCAGTGGCTTCATCCAGCAGCCTTCCAATGGTTTCATCCTACAATTTAAATTCTCCGTAAAAGAGTGCTACAGTATCCGTTAAGAGTAACTTACTGTAAAATATAGCATATTTTACCTTTCATGAAATGGTAACGGCATTAAACGTTCATTCAAGCATTCAAAAAGTAGTATCTTATCCTTTAATCATAAAAAAAGAAAACCTTCTAAAAGGAAATTTGTATTCCAATTGAAACTTGGAAAAGGTCCCACCATTCAGCTTTCGTGAAATGGAGACTCTACGAACAACCTCTATAAGATCACGATCTCGAAACATTCGATGGAAGGGATGAAACGAGAAAAAAAATAAGGTTTTCTTTAAGAAAAGGTTAAACTTCTGTGTGTACGATAACTTGTGAAAACTTGTGATTTTAAGAATGAATTTCCTGTGTCAGAAGTGACTACAAGTATGCGGTTTTTCCTTTTCTAGTCCTCACCGATGTTTCAAGATTCCGTGAATAAATAAACGAAATTTAATTCTAACTGAAAGGTAAATGTTATTAGAGCACCCTATAACTAAATAAAATTTAACAGTTAGCAAATCTAAGGTAATATGGCAATTATTTGCGATCTCAAAACCGATGGCTTTTATATCCTGTCGACACGAGTTCATGTAACTAAAATTTAATGGCCACAGCCATAACGATCTGGAAATTTCGACTTTAGGGAAAAATGTACCATTACAAAATAGGGAAACGTTAAAATGCCCAGAAATGCTGATAATCTTCATGGGGAATATGCATTAGGCTAGTTGCAAAAGCGATAAATTATGAAAATTTCAATCACGTCATCAACAGGGCTTATTTGTTTGGGACAGATCACGAGAATATTTATTTACGATAAATAAATTGATAATAAATCACCTTACTTAACAGCATATTTTTTTAAACGATCTGCCTTATCCAAACCATTCTTCGGGTATCTGGCGAAGGTCGTGTCGTCGACGTTAGGACACTTGCGGCTGGTCTCGCCTTGTGCAGGATGGAGGGAATTTGGGGTTAATCACTCCTCCATTGCAACGCGGAGATGGACTGACAATAATATAGTCCTAATCCAGATAGACGTCCGCCCTGTAAGAAAGTCTTCTCGGAACTGCTCACTTCTGCCGGCGCTTGTTCCTTCATGACTTCGTGTTTCTGCGAGAGAATAAGACAACCAGCAAATAGTTCCTAGGAAGTCATCGGGTAGTTTGCGCTTGAAAGGATTTACAGTCACAACGAAATAAACAGCCTACTGGGTTTCCTTTCAAAAGCAAACTACCCTTGTATAGTTTACAGTACATTTACCCAACAGGAAGAAAGGAACGATGTATTATATAAATAAGACAAATAGCAAAGAACAAAGAAACGGATTATTCGCAACACACGACCTCCATGAAATGATGCAGGAATAGCGTCACTTTTAAAATGGTACTTTTGAAATTGCTCTAGCAAATAACCTTGAGCTACCGCTGTACAGACGCAATGAACTATGATCTTAATAGTACTTTACATTACGATTGATGTTTCATTTTTGTATATATTAGCTCCTGTCAAGAAGTCTGAAGAACTTCGGTCAACAATTGGAAGCCCATCAATAAGAGCGCCGAGAGCGTCAGAGGAGTAAAGAGATCAAACAGATAATGAATAAATGTTAAGAAGTTTATTTTCTGTGTCTAGTACTGTAGTATCTAATGGTCAGACATAAACACTCCAAAAAGACAAATACGCAAAAAATAATATGAAAAGAGAGGAAAAAATTATTTGCTTGCTAGTTAATCACCATAATTTTAATACTGAAATAATTTTAAAATGCTCGTAGGAAATAACCACTGATATCAATCTATAACATAAACATAATGTCTGGGTAATGAACTCCACGTTCGGGCTTATTGTTATCCAGCCCAGGACCAACATCTCTTATTCGAGCTTCGGGACGGTACATAACGTCCTAAGGGATGACATTTTCCTTTTGACCTTCTCTTATTTTACCGCCATGTTGAACAGCATGGACTTACTTGTATAGTAATGAAGTATTAATAAAACAATGAAATAGTTATGCCACAAAAGCATAGACAAACCAGTCCTAAATGATCTAGTCAAGGTAAGTGTCAGGATACCAACATCACATTGAGTCCCTTTATAAACACCAAGCCCACTTCAATGTCTAATCAATCACTTTAAAATCCAAAAAACAAGAGATAAAAAACAATTAAAAAGGACAGCTGAATGGATCAAGGACCGTAACGAAAAGCCCACAAGCACAGAAACACCAGTAGTCGCCTTTCATCTCCCACTCAGTCATCCCATTCACAAAAACGCCTCTCTATCACCGCTTGACCATATCTATCCCCGGAGGGAATATCTCTCTGGTAATGAAGTCATAATTGACCCTGTTTTTCTGGTGATGACAGGTGTTTACGGAGCAGAGGCTAATCTCTGATTGTCGAAATGACAGTGTTTCTTAATGGGGCGTGACCGACGATGTGCGGCAACTCCTCCCACACGACATCCTGATTGGCTGATGACAGTAATCCCGTCGGCCAGCCTGCTCATTCTCCAATTAGAGAAACGCGGAGACACTATAATTTGTTTCTCCGATTGGACTACCTGCGTCGCCCATGCCATTGCTACGGTCTGAGTCAGTATTTCTTTTCTTTTTGTGAGTGCTCCGTCCAACTGGCTCGAGGAGGAGCAAGTTTTATCCCCAGTCGTGGAACCACCAATGACAGCGTCCCTATGCAAATTGAAGGCCATTTAACAGGGTGCAGATTTACAGTAGGGTGCTTACTCACATGCAATTGAGTTTGCTTCGTTTCGATTGCGGGTTTTCTGTCTCGGCCAATGAAGAATATGCTCACTTTTCATTTTGTGCGAAAAGTAAGTGGTTGCAGTTTTTAAATTTTTTTTAATGTCCATATTTTCTTCTTTTTTGTATTTGGCTGTAAGGAGAATATAATGTATAGGACGTGTTAATGAGCATCTTATTTAGCAAGTAAGGTGTCATACAGTTATTCTATAAATGAAAGATTATATCCAGTGCTTTTATATGAATTTGATTATTTACTATTAATTAACTGATACAATTACTGCTGCCATGGTATTTTATGTACGGATATTGTGAGCTGGTTATTATTCATACTGGAGAACTCTCCCTGCATTACAACGTGAGACTCTTGAATTCTTAAGTATGTTCTACATCTCCAGAGACCTGGAATATCTTGTAACACTGTCGTTTTCAGGTCTTATCCTGCATTTCCAGGATCCTTTAATCTCTTAATTCTCTTGTTTCCAGGTCCTTTTTTCCTTTCCAAGGGCTTAGGAATTTCTTATGGCACTGGACTTTCCAGAACCATTCTACTGTAAGTTCTCAAAGGCCCAGAATGTTTCGTGACTATAGTTTTCAAGCCCATACGGCATTTCCTGTGACCTAAGGCATCTTATGATCTTAAATCTAAATTTCCAGGAATTGGAATTTCTTATATGCATTGAGTTTCCAGTCCTGTTTTTCATTTCTAGATGCTTAGAATTTTTTGCAGTTACCAGGAAAGGAGGTTAATAAACAAGAAAATATTAAGTAAAACACCGAATACAAAAGAATATCCCCAAAGAGCAAACGGAAACGCGCGCATGCACATAGAACCAAATTTTCCCTTCTAGGAAAAAAGAACGTAACTGGAGCACAGAAGCAGCTATGAGGTTCCTACGTTGCTAAGCCAAGCAGGATTTATTTTTAAAATCTGGCGTTATCGACACCGCCCTACGATGATGGCCAAAATAAAAAAAAGTAGCCTACTTGAACGGAGTTTCCTTGTGTTTATTTTCGGAACGCGAAAAAAGGCACAGAAATACTGCAATACAGAAGAAAATTTGACGTTCGATAATTTACAAGAGTTCAAAAAAAAAAAAAGGCTGCAGAAACGTGTGACTTCCGTGGTCCTTCCATGCACTCCATAGAGGCGTGAGACGAACCAGGGACAGAAACATGTGACTTCCGTGGTCCTTCTATGCACTCCCATAGAGGCGTGAGACAACCAGGGACAGAAACATGTGACTTCCGTGGTCCTTCTATGCACTCCATAGAGGCGTGAGACTAACCAGGGACAGAAACATGTGACTTCCGTGGTCCTTCTATGCACTCCATAGAGGCGTGAGACGAACCAGGACAGAAACATGTGACTTCCGTGGTCCTTCTATGCAATAGAGGCGTGAGACGAACCAGGGACAGAAACATGTGACTTCCGTGGTCCTTCTATGAGAGGCGTGAGACAACCAGGGACAGAAACATGTGACTTCCGTGGTCCTTCTATGCACTCCATAGAGGCGTGAGACGAACCAGGGACAGAAACATGTGACTTCCGTGGTCCTTCCATGCACTCCATAGAGGCGTGAGACGAACCAGGGACAGAAACATTGACTTCCGTGGTCCTTCTATGCACTCCATAGAGGCGTGAGACGAACCAGGGACAGAAACATGTGACTTCCGTGGTCCTTCTATGCACTCCATAGAGGCGTGAGACGAACCAGGGACAGAAACATGTGACTTCCGTGGTCCTTCTATGCACTCCATAGAGGCGTGAGACGAACCAGGGACAGAAACATGTGACTTCCGTGGTCCTTCCATGCAAGAGGCGTGAGACGAACCAGGGACAGAAACATGTGACTTCCGTGGTCCTTCCATGCACTCCAAAGGCGTGAAAAGTGGAACCAGGACAGAAACATGTGACTTCCGTGGTCCTTCCATGCACTTGAGACGTGAGAACCAGGGACAGAAACATGTGACTTCCGTGGTCCTTCCATGCACTCCATAGAGGCGTGAGACTAACCAGGGACAGAAACATGTGACTTCCGTG
>NC_089755.1:20494553-20527053 GCF_040412425.1 Macrobrachium rosenbergii
CAATATTTGTACGAGTCATTTTGTTTAAAAATGTTTAGTAATGTTCCTTATTCGACTGAATCTTGCTTCCCCCGACAACCTTCAAAAAATGTGACTTCAGCATAGCTTCTTCCATAATTTTATCGACAAAAGGCAATGGGTTTTCTTTTGTTAATAAACTTTTATGCCCATACGAACAGAGACTCTACTGTTCATCTTACTAGAGTACAAAAATGATTTCAAATTCAAAAGAGGTTGTATTATATCCTTTCCTTGGGTTCGGCTTAATTTTTAACTGTGTAGTGAAGGCAGTATATTGAGTAGTAATGGAATTTTTGTGTGACTCTCATGCTACGCCGACTTAAAATGGAAAAATATAAAGTCATTTATTGAAATGACTAGAGGTGGACGTTCACATCTTCAAGGATTAATTAAGCGTTCGATGTTTAATGTTGGTTTAATTGAGAACGAAAAGTAAACATGACTACTGGTGATGTTGGTGCAGGCTAAGGATGTTTTATATTCATAGGTACATGAATGCATGTCTTGGCAACTGCTAAGTCTTCTTATTTTTCCACAGAGAATTTCCGTGGTTTAGTATGAACAATTTCATAATCATAGGATACAACGCCTCCTGGTCTACGGAGCAACATGAAGCTCGTGTTTTGGAGGATATGAAAATGCAGCTAGATGCTGAGCCTTGAAGCATCTTATACAGGGAGCAATCATGCGTCCCGCTCCTGGGTATCTGGGCGGAGAAATGCCTGGGGTGCCAAACAAAACGGGAATACCTGTACTCCTGGTTATTGAGAATCACGTGTTCAAGAGGTCAAGAAGGCGCAGCTATACTACGCCAAGTTACATGACATCTTATCCACCGAGGAATAAGTTCCTGATACCATTGATGTTAAGAGAACGCAGCTAGCTGGTGAGTATTGAGCTGTTTTTTTTTTTTTTATCCAGAAATCATCTACTGGTGATGTTCGTGATGTCAAGAGAACGTTCGTGGATAATGGGCATTAGACATCTAGCCTGGAGAGTATATGTTACTGATGCTCTTGAAGCTGTGGAAAACAATGAATGCTGAATATTATGGCATTTTGTTTAAGTAGCAATCATTGTCTCCAGACCATGCCGGTTCGGGAACAGGTGAAATGCGACGTGGGATATTTCAAGATTCCTTTTACGAACTGAGCACTTCAAGGACATAGCGAAGTCATTTAGCTGATCTCTGTTTATGCTATGGTTATTATTTTGGTTACTGTTATCGACGACAGAAAGTCAAACTTGTCTGCGGCCTCCATTCTTCAGCTGCGATGTACACGCACAGATATGGAGTTCAAGTTTCAACTCGCGATTTAGCTAGCTTTCATACCTTCCACTTCCAGGATGTGGAATCCTTTACCATCCTCTGTGTTTCCTGGATTTTCAGGCGTCAGAGATGGTACAATTTAAGACTGAGTCCACTGACCTCCTTTAAACTTCCAGTGACCTTGACTTACTTCCACCGTCTCAGCCTCATCATAAAAAAAAAAAAAAAAAAATATATATATATATATATATATATATATATATATATATATATATATATATATATATATATATATATATATAGATCAGATTTTTTTTTAAACATGCTTTTATTACAATGCACTAAAAAGTGGAAACTAAATTTTTTTGAGACACCAGGATTTTCTTACAATTAATCATGTCTACAAAAACAAAAGAGTGGGCGCCAAACATGGAAGGAGATTTTACAAGAAAAGAAAAATTCATTTATTTCTCGTAGCATTTCTTTCCATGTCTGGCAACCACGCTTTTATTTTTGTAGAAATGTTAATTGTAAGAAAATCCTGGTGTGTCCCAAAAATTTATTTTCCACTATTTAATGCATTTTAATAAAAGCATGTTTAAAAAATTTTTGTCTATATTTTTTTCATTTTATACTTTTTAGCTCTGACACAAATTGTAACGGATTTATGATTGTAGTTAACGAGATTGATATCCGTTTGCGGTGGAGGGGGAGGGAAGGGGGAAGTGGGAAGGGTGGAAAGAAGGGAGGGGAGAGGGGTTAGAAAGGTGAGTGAAGGGGAAATGGGAGGGGTGGGGAAAGGGGAAGGGGAGGGGGTTGGAAGAGTTAAGGGGAAGGGAGGTGGAGGAAGGGGAGGGTAGGGAAGACGGAAGGGGAAATGGGAGGTGTGGGGAAGACGGAAGGTGAGAGGGAGGGAAGGGGAGGAGAGGGGAAGGGGAGGGGAGGGGATGAAAATGAGAGTAGGTGGAGGGGAAAGAGGAGGGGAGGGGGTGGAGGAGGAAGGGATAGGGAAGGGAAAGAAGAGGGGAAGGGAAGGGAGGGGGAGGGGTGGAGAAGTAAGGGGTAAGGGAGGGAAACAGGAGGGGAAGGGGAAGGGATGGGTAGGAAGGGGAGGAAGAGGAAGAGGAAGGGAAGGGAAGTGGGAGGGAAGTGGGAGGGAGAGGGATGTGGAGGGAGATAGAAGAGGGAAGGGGAGGGGGAGGACACAGCTAAATTAACACTTGATCATGTGCTCCAGAAGGGGAGGGGATGGGGAAGGGGAGGAGGGAAGGAGGAGGGGAGGGAGGGGAAGGGGCAAGTGAAGGGGAAAGAGTGGGGAAGGAAGGGTGAGGGAAAGGGGAGGGGAGGGGAAGGGGAAGGGAGGAGAAGGGGGAGGGGATGGAAGAGGGGAGGGGAGGGGAGGGAAGAGGGCAGGGGAGGAGAGGACACAACTAAATTAACACTTGATCCTGTGCTCTGGAATGGGGAGGGGAAGTGGGAGGAAGGGGAAAGGAGGAGGGGGGGAGGAAGGAGGAGGGAAGGGAAGAGGGAAGGGGAGGGCAAGGACACAGCTTCAACACTTGAATGTGTGCTTCAGAAGGGGGAGGGGGTGGGGATGTAAGGGGAGGGGATGGAAGAGGGAGAAGAATGGGGAGGACATGTCAAAATTAACACTTGATCTATGCTCAGAAGGGGAAGGGGGGAAAGGAAGTAGGAGGGGAAGGGGGAAGGAGGAATGGAGAGGGATGGGTGGGGGAAGGTGATGGAAGAGGGAAGGGGAGTGGGAGGACACAGCTAAATTAACACTTGATCATGTGCTGGGAGGAGAGGGGGAGGAGGGAGGGGAGGGGAGGGGGTGGAAGAGGAAGGGCGAGGGATTATATTGAAGATAGATTCTACCGAGTCTAAGAATTTGTGAAAAATCCAAAGTGTTTCATACAAATCCTGAGATATTGGGAGAGGTCACTGTAGTGTCACTAGAGGTCACTGCTGACCTGATCATGTAAGTTGTATTGTCACCTGTACTGAGTAACCATGCAAAATTTCAAGTCCATCGGACGAAGGAACAAGTCGAAAATTGAGTTACAAGATTTGACCCAAACAGATAGACAGATGCAGAAGTCAAGTGAAATAAAAGCATGTAAAAATATGCAATTGCTTGTCTTAGGAATCAGGTTATTCTCTCACGAAATTATTCATTTCTCGGATCTGGCTATACTACACATTATTTTACGTATTATTTTACATTTAATTTTCACCCCTATCATCATTCAATTCTGATATCTAGTGGCAAGTCATATTTTAGGTCAGACTTTTACAGCAAAAAGATCTTCAAAGACTATGCCTAAACAAAATAAAATCATCAGAGCTGTCAGCAGCATCTGCAGGATCAGTGACGATAACCACAAGAATAACAGTAACTGCATATTAAGGCCTGGCTTGCTGCCTTTGTTAGACGGCAAAGCAAATTGGCTGCAGAAGTCTGGTGTTTGGTTGGGTCTTTTTTTCCTACAAAACTGATCTTCCTCTAACGTTAGTATTTTATCCTTTTGCCTAGCAATATAAAGACACTCTAATCTACGCATCAAAATTCGGGTTTGTCTTATACATTTAATTTTTGCCTCAGTGGTTACTACCAAACCTAAGATCCATCTCTGCACCCAGGATGCTCTATCTAATTTTACTGCAAAATTCTAGTTCAACCATTTACTTAAATAATGAACTGGCTATTAACCAACCACTTCTAGATCTACCATTTACCTTAATACTGCTTTACCTATTAACCAATAATTTCAACAACCTAAAATCCATATAAAGAAAAATGTCATTCGATTTACCATTGGTATACGCTTGCTTCATTGGTCGCATTTTTCAGCTACTGTATTATGTTGCCAATGCAAATCTCCAAAGATGATACTTGAATATCTTTCTTTCGCTGTCAAACAATTAAAGTCAAAACATTATAAATTGATTGATGACATTTAGGCTATAAAACCAAGCACTAGGACACTTTCAGCCACCCAGCGCTTAAGGCAGTGAAAGGAGAGAGTTGGAGTTACGCGACAGCAAGATAAAGAGGAGATCCAGAACAAAGGAAATGAGGTACAAGGATCTGAAGGTGGGACTGGGAGAACACACATAGTTGCATTAAGATGTAATAGTTAGAGAGGTTGGACAGCAAGTTGGAAGACAGAAAACGGGAACTGAGGCAAAGTAAAAGGCTATCAGATTTGAAGCCTTGCTCTTTCACTATTCACGTATACAACACAAACACTACAATCCAGCGATAAGTTCCGGCATGGCGGATAAAACAAGGGAAAATAAAATATTGGAAAATTTCTTATTTATCCTGAACAATTCTTGCGAGAGGAAAACCAAACACAACTGGAATAAAACAATAAAAAAATCATTAATTTTTTTATGTAGACTATATTTCTGTCAAGATTTAAAAGGCAATAAAAAGCTACGGAAAATCAGCAAAGTTTAACAAAAACCGTAATGGAAGTTCTTTCGTTTTGAGCAGTTTTCCCTAAACAACTTATGCACAGAAGAAAAGACAAAAAAAAAAAAACTACCCGTCATCTAGGTTGAAGTAAAAGATTAAAAGAAGTCTATTTATGCACAAAGGCCATCCATATGCGCACATTTAGACCACCTTTATATATACCATCCTAAGCCTGGTATTCCCCTCAGCCTTCTACCTCACCTGCCCCCACCCCTCACACTCTCCCCCTCCCCCTCCCCGGCAGCCAATCTCCCCTTACCCAGAGCAGTTCGCCACATTTAATAACAGTTTGTGGAGTAAACACCCGAGTGATTGAGTTACAAGCAAAAGGGGTTAGGGGAATTTGATAAAAAATACAAATAAAAATGGGGCTGGGGAATAATGGGGAAGCCACGGAAGAGGTGACGCCGACTGTTTGCTCTCTGGCACGGGGAAAAGGGGAGAGATAATAAGGGACGGACGCGCATGATAGCCAAAATCATGGAAAAGGGAACCAGCAACAGATACACCATGACCCTTTTTCATCTCGGACTCCTTTTTTCACCCCTCTGTCAACGCCTTCACCCTCTTTCATTTTTTTTTTGCTGCAAGTTATTTTAGGTTATAATAGAGTTTTTTCACATTCACCTGGTACTGCGATTACGATTATGCGGGTGTTTGGAAGAGTTACTGATATTTGCTGTGAATGAAATAGGTGCATGGAATTAAAGAGAGAGAGAGAGAGAGAGAGAGAGAGAGAGAGAGAGAGAGAGAGAGAGAGAGAGAGAGAGAGAAGAGCAAACTGCAGAAAATTCATGTACACTTAGCATACAAGCTGCAGACAAATATCATATACACTATATATATATATACAGCCAAATATACATATATATATATATATATATATATATATATATATATATATATATATATATATATATATATATATATATATATATATATATATATATATATATATATATATATATATATATATATATATAATTATATATATATATATATATATATATATAAGAATAAATATATATATATATATATATATATATATTAATCAACACACAATCACGTGTGGAACAGAAATAAATTTCTGACTCACGCGGGATCACTTGTAGCCCAGCAATCAGAAATTTATATATCAAATAATATATATATATAATATATATATATATATATACCATAATTGAAGAATTAACTTAATCACATGCAGTGGCAAGGGCAATGCATCAAATAAGCTAGTAAAGCAGGTGACGCAAAGAATTAAAATGTTTTGACTTTAAAATGAGATACAATTAGTTTAAAATGTGGCATAAACATACAAGGACCCTGCTTTTGCAATAAAATATAGATTCAATAGCCTAAGTTTAAGATACATGTTATTAATTCTACATAAATAAATGGTCGGTTCTAGTATTTTACTTAAAAGACATTCAGTGGTAAGATCAATACATCAAATAAGCTAGTAAAGCAGGTGTAGCAAAGAATTAAAATGTTTTAACTTTAAAATGACATACAATTAGTTTTAAATGAGTGATAAACATACAAAGGTCCTGTTTTTGCAGTAAACTACAGGTTCAATAGCTTAAATTTAAGATACACATTAGCATGCAAGGTAATTAAAAATGGAGTTAGGACATGTCCTCAGCTGTGTGCTAGAGAACAGACCTAGCAAAGTACAAAATAAATTTTCTCAATACAATCCCATTATTATGGTTATGGGATAGGAGACAACCTAGGCGTTCATCACTGGCAAAGGTGCCAGGATTGCTCTGATAAGATAAGGCACTGTTACAGATAAAACACAAGTGTCATAAGAGCTCAGTGGCTTGAATCAGTACAAGAAATAGGATTCTAAGGCTATGTGTAATATATACATGGCACTGTGCTGAGGCACAACGGGGGGAGCACCTATGCCCTGTCCTTATTCAAGCTATAGGTGCTTGACCTTCCAGCTGAAGCACTGGAGGCTTAGCCCTCTGATGGGGTAGCCTTCCAGTTACTTCTGGGAAGCGCTGGAATTGCAGTTACTGGGTGGAGCCGTCTACATTTCCTCATGGGAATGGTGTGCCTCACCTTCATTAACTTTTCCTCAGCATCAACTGTGGAAATGAGTCCTGGCTTTATTGATGTCTCTAACTCTTCAAATTCGCCATTAGGCTGGAATATCTCAGAGGGAATCAGTGGGATCAATTCCCAGGAAGGCTCAAGAATGCCTTCAGGACCTAAGCTGCTGCAGCAACCTCCCTCGACAGCAGTAGTGCCAGCAATAGGGTCTGAATTAGTGCCATCCACTTCTGCTGCTGTGACAACTGGAGTAAGGATGGTGCCATCTATCTCAAATGACTTAGCTCTTAAGGAACTGTTCACCAGAGTCTTGTCTCCTGAGGACTTAGGAGAAGAGGATGAACTCATTCTAAGATCTCCTGAAGGGAGATTGAGGCCATGCTCTGGCACTGGCACTAGGGCAGGCTCAGGTACAGGAGTTGAATTTGGGAACGGCTCAATGTCCATGATGGACAGAGTACTGCCCTGGTCAGTGCATTCCATTGGCACTGTCAGTATCTCAACAGCAGGGCAAGAAAGATCATCTGCTCCTGATGGAGGCTAAGAGGGAATTGGATCTCCTGAAGGGAGATTGGAAGAGGGTTCAGATTCTGGCCTAGGTCAGGCTCAGGAGAGTCGAGATTTTGCTCTCATTTGTGCCAAGGCTAGTTTGTGCTGTCTCTCCTTCTCCTTCTCTTGCTTAACAGCAGCTACTTGATCCTGAATCCATTGGGACAGCTGTTCTTCCTCTAATACCAGACCCTTTCCTACCTCCATGAGAATTTTGTACTACTTAGCAGACATATTGCTGATGCTTAAAGCAGGATCTGTTCTTCCCCCAGGAATGTTTTAAAACTTAAGATTGGCTCTTCAAACAATTGCACAAAAGGAAGAGGCACTTCAGTGCAGATTGGTTAAAAAATGGTGGGCTTGTTCCGAAGAACGATTTGCTGTTACTAAGAACAGTAAAACTAAGTGGCACACAGTGAACGATGGTTCATACATAGGCTATCCATAGGCACACAGGAAATGATTAACATGCACACAGACAGAGCTGGCTAAGAGAAGAGGTTTCGTCCCAAAGAATGAATGGCTTAACTTACATGAGGCAATAATAGGCTTGGCCTACATGCAGAGATGAGGGCTGTTCATAAGAACAGTTAGGCTTGTTCAATGGGAACAGTGTAAAATTAGATAGCATGCAGTGGACAACAGCACATACGAAGGCTGTGCATAGAAACATAGTGAATGCTTAACATGCACATGGGTGGAGCCGGCTAAGAACAAAGGTGTTGTTCCTTAACTTACACGAGGCACCAAATAAGCTTGGCCTACATGCAGAAGTGAGGGCTGTTCACAAGAACAGTATGGCTTAACCTACACTAGGCACTAAATAACCTTGGCCTACATGCAGGGGTGTAATTCAAATTTGAAGTGAGTAAAATTAATTAGATTATCATTCAGTGTAACACTGTAAGCGGTGTGGGCAACACAAAAATAAGAAAGAAAAAATGGCTTAACATACACAAGGCACTAAATAAACCTGGCCTACATGCAGAGGTAGGGGCTGTTCACAAGAAGAGTATGGCTTAACTTACATGAAGCATTACATGCTTGGCCTACATGCAGAGGTGAGGGCTGTTCTCAAGAACAGAGCAAAATTATTTAGATTAGCATTCAGTCCAACGATGGCACCATAATAAGCAGTGTGGGCAACACACACACACAAAAACTAAATAAAATTAGCATAGTAAGTGCAATGGTAATTAAGTACAGATTACTAATGAGTTTCTGAATTTCCCAGTTGGGATATATAAATAAGGCTGGAAAAACCCAGTATATGGTTGCCTAGTACGTTTAAAATTGTTTTGTTTTATTCTAAGTGATAATTTACATTTGTATAGGCAGGCTTGTACTAAGGCAAATAATATACAAAAATTAATAAAACATACTTCCAATAATCTGGAGTTAAAGGGGATGTGGCGTATTATTTAATATAAAGGAGCTACATAAAGATGAAAAGTTTTCTCTCGACAATAATTTAATTAATTGATTAATTGCTGTCCCGCCTCCATGGGCTAAAGAAATCGCTACACTTTCAAGTGAAAAGAAAAATAGCTAAATGCTAATAAGTTACTGATATCTGGCTGGCAAGTTTAATAGTTAAAAGAGGAAAAAAGTAAAATTCCCTTGCAATGACAATGATAAAAAACCCTTTAGAACAAAAGCAATCTGAAGAAACACTTGATGAATTAATTACCAGTCTCATGCTGGGTAGAAGAACGTCGAAAAATGGCGGAAAGTTTCCAACAGTTCACTGGTGTAGGTTAAGTACGGGTGTATTAGACAATAACAAATGTCACATGACTTACTCAGCTGAGTGAAAGGAGGGAGAGGGAGGTATGGGTAGGAGATGGGCCCCCACCGGTCAATGACTGAGTAAGACTCGCCTCATTTAATAGAGAGATAAAATTAAACACATGACTATTCTTCTGTGCAAATGATGCACAGACAAATTGATAAATTAATTATACATTGTATGTTACTAACAATAACTCAAAAAAAAAGAATAAAGGCCTTAAGACACAGTATTCTTATTTAATGGTTACACATTCGGTTGACTGGCTGAGCAGGGAGGGGGAGGGCAGAAAGTGGGCTGCACTGACATCCGAACAAACACTCCTCTTTCACTTTCAGCTGGTGCCAGTCCCCTTCACAAACTTCTGGATTTCTGACATGTGGGAACGCCGCCCTGCTAATAATGACCAATATGGCGGCCAAGCAGGTTGAATGACTTAAAAAATTTATCGAAAAGATGGAAATTAATCAGAAAAATACGCGATTCTCTAAGCGAAACTAATTACTAATTTTCTTACTAGAACTTCTCACTTGGTGACAAAAGCAGGAGGACTGTGAACTTCTTACCTTTACTATTCCCCTATTCTAAACGTATCACAAGACTAACTTACCCCTCTTATTATCTCTCAGAGGCTAACTGATCATGCAATCACCTCAGCACATTTGAGGATGGTCCTGAATCCATACGGCCGACACAATGGAGTGCAGCTTTGTCCTAAAGTGTGACAAAATGGTATCTAACTTTGGGCATGCAATTCTAAATTTCACTTTATGCATGCATGAACCCTAACATTACGTAAAATGTAAAACAACCATACGGCACCTGCTTTTTTGTGGAAAAAAATTGTAAGACTGATGATTAATCCTGGCAAGGTTGCTAATGTTACAAGTGCGAGCTGAGGAATAATAATAATGTTGAAATCTTACCTGTTCTTGAGACAAAGGGCCCACTACTTGTAATTTACAAGAGGAAAAATGGAATATAAGGTTGCCAGTGAGACCCAGGGGAGTAAATTCTAAGGGTTTATTTACACAGAGGTAAGTAGAAATAAGTACAATTAAATTACAAAGAGAATCACAATTGATAATGAAGGATTACAGGGAAAAACATAATTAATTATAGCAAAAATGACAAAGGAACATTTAAACCCGTCTCAAATTAAGCAGTGATGGGGTTTATTCGCATTGGACTTGAATGTAGTAAATTTGCAAACTAGTAACAAGGATGCGAAGGCAGAGTTGACTTCACATGTGAAAGAGTGTCTCCTGAAAATGCAGAGAGGGCTTTGTTGATTATTAAAATTAACATGCAGGCATAACAAGTAAATGAACAAAGGTTAAGGCCGGAGGAGGCACTTAATTCATTTATTAAATCACTTCAATTCACTTACTTAATTCAGCACGCATAACTCATTTAGCAAAGGGACATAAAATCACTGATTGTCACTAGTAAAAAGATTCCCAAAGGAGGAAAGCTTAAAACTGAAAGACGAGAGAATTATAGAACTGAACTGGGCAAAATCCCCCTTCCCTATTTACTCTCATAATTAGAGCAAGGATGAGTCTCAGTTGCATTTGTATGGCTGCCCTCACTGCAGTTGGACTTTGGGGCACGTTATCTTTGCAGGAAAAGTGGGCCCCTGCTCCACAAAGGGGGAATGCTATCCCAGCTGAGAGTGAAATGTTCCCTGATTGATTACTCGCCAGCGTCTCTCTGGCTTTCTTTTCTCAGACCCTTTGTTGACCCCTGTCTTGGGTCACGTGACTAAGCTGGTGGGCAGTTTGATCTCATCTTCACTGCTATTATCTGGAATGAAGAGGTTCTGGGCCAACATAAGGTCGAAAATAAGAAGACGGAGGATTAAAAGCTGAGGGAGTGGCAAGCCAATGAGAAAATGCATTTACAATAGGGGAGAAGAAGACCTGGACATTTCCTGCCGACTTTGGCTGGAAAAATCCCTCTGATTCCCTCAGTTAAGTTAGGGATTGTATTTTCTTAAAATATTTTATCTTTTAAAATTGCAGAAGGCCTGAATTCATAACAGCTCCCTCTTTAAGCAGAGATTCCAGTCCCTTATGGGTCGGAAAGTTTGCAGGCGAGGGCCGGTGCCATTTACGTTATAAGTCCGTTCCTTAAGCCTTGGTATTAATTCTACATAAATAAATGGCTGCATCTAAGATATTATTTAATCACATGCAGTGGCAAGAGCAATGCATCAAATAAGCTAATAAAGCAGGTGAAGCAAAGAATTAAAGTGTTTTGACTTTAAAATGAGATACAATTAGTTTTAAATGTGGCATAAACTTACAAGGATCCTGCTTTTGCAATAAAATACAGATTCAATAGCCTAAGTTTAAGATACACGTTATTAATTCTACATAAATAAATGGCTCTTCTAGTATTTTACTTAAAAGACATTCAGTGGTAAGATCAACATCAAATAGGCTAGTAAAACAGGTGTAGCAAAGAATTAAAATGTTTTAACTTTAAAATGAAATACAATTAGTTTTAAATGAGTGATAAACATACAAAGGTCCTGTTTTTGCAATAAACTACAGGTTCAATAGCTTAATTTTAAGATACATGTTAGCATGCAAGGTAAATAAAAATGGAGTTAGGACATGTCCTCAGCTGCGTGCTAGTATTCCAGTTTATCTGTAAGCCTTTTGGGATGAGGTTTCTAATTCCATGCCTTATTTTTATTTATTGACCTCAGCAGAACCTGAAACCCATACACAGCTGGGTGGTTTAGGGGCTGTTAGTTCAGGGGAGATACAGACCTAGGAAACATGAGTGAAATGCTGTATCAAACAACCACAGTATCCACATATACATGTATACATGCACACACACACACACACACACACACACACACACACACACACATATATATATATATATATATATATATATATATATATATATATATATATATATATATAGTATATAGAGTCTACTGGTCACTTGTTACCAGATACGTATGTCATTGTAATACATGCATTGCCCTTTCAACTTCTCGAGTTCTTCAGACTTTCTGGATATGCTTGTCACTACAAAGCATTAGACCCAAAAGCAAGAAACGTGAAGTAATTCTAATGTCCGGTAAGCGGGAATCGAACCTACATCCCAATTAATCTGAGCAAAGTCACGTTGCCAATCTGACTATGAGAGGGATCAAAGCTTATTGCCACTCATACATACATCTTCTTCTTTCAACCTTATTAATCCCATTGTACAGCAGGGTTGGCCGCTTGAGTCAACTTTCTCCATCTATTTCTATTCCTTGTATCTGCTTCCCCCAGTCCCACCTCACCCATATCCCTCCTCACCACATCCATCCATCTGATCCGCTGATGCCCTACACTCCTCCTCCCCATCACTGGCATGTTCTTAGTTCTCTTGATTGGTTCCACCTCCTCTCTTCTTATTACACGACCATAGTATCTCAGACGAGATTCCCTAGCCTTCTCCTTTACATTACATATACCACACATTCTTCTTATATCTTGACTCCCCCTCCTTTCCAGTAGTGATATTCCAGCAATCCATCTCAGCGTCATCATCTTGGTTCTTTGCAACAGTCCCTCCTCTTTCCTCTAAGTGCCCAAGTTTCTGTCCCATATAATAGTACAGGCCTGATAACTGCCTTATAAATTTTCATTTTGAGCCTTAATGGCATTTTCTTGCCTAAAACAACTCCAGTTACTTCCCTCCATTTTCACTAGGCTTCTTTCACTCTGTCTCACTGTTTTCTCAGTATCTCCCTTCTCTGCTATTATTGATCCCAAGTAGTTAAACTCATCTTTCTGTTTTAGCACTGTACCATCTCCCACTTGAATGTTTACTCCTTCATGTCCTTCTTTACTATTAATCATCAGCTCTGTCTTTCCAATGTTCACTTTTAATCCTTTCTTTTCTAGGGCCCCTTTCCATGCTAAAAACCTTTCTTGCAGTTCTTTTTCTGTGTCTGCTATAATGACTAAATCATCAGCAAACATCAGTTCCCACAGTTCTTCGTTGTTCCTTAATTCTGATATCAAAATGTCTATAATGACGAGGAACAAGAATGGACTCAGAGCTGATCCCTGATGGAGGCCAACCTCCACAGGGAATGCCTCAGTCTCCCCTTATTTTGTCTGTACACTGGTTCTTGCCCCCTCATATATCATCTTCACTAACCTTACCAACTTCTCTGGTACGCCTCTCTTTCTCAAACACCAATAAACTACTTTTCTTGGTACCCTGTCACATGCCTTTTCAAGATCCACAAAACACATGTATACTTTTCTGTTTCCCTCTAAATATTTCTCTTGGACTTGTCTTACTATAAAAATAGCATCCACTGTGCTCTTTCCTTTCATAAACCCAAACTGCTGCTCATGTATATCTATCAACTCTCTCAACCTCCCTTCTACTATTCTTTCCAGTATCTTGAATACATGCTCCAAAAGCTTTATTCCTCTGTAGTTCCCACAGTTCAACACATCTTTTTGTTTATACATTTTAATCATCCAACTATCGTTCCAGTCCCTTGGCATTTCCTCTACATCCCAGATCTTTTCCAATAGTGAGTGCACCCACTCTTTACCTAGATTTCTCAATACTTTAATCATTTCTATTGTTACTGCTGACTTTCCTGCAGCTCTATTTACTTTTCCTTCTTTATAACATTCTCGACTTCACTCTCTCTGATGTTTGCTATTGGTCCTTCTACTGGAGGAACATTTTCCAGTTCTTCACACTCATTCTCAGTGTTTAATAATTGTGAAAAATATTCTTTCCATCTTCTCTTGACCTCTTCTTCCTCAATTAAGATATTTCCATTTTCATCTACAGTATAATAATCCCTACCTCTCCTACATCCTGCCTGTCTTTTCCTCTCGCTTCTGCAATTCTGTAGATTATCTTTTCTCCCTCTGGTGTTTCCATCTTCTCATACCACCCTCTCATGGCTTCTCCCTTTGCAATCGCTACCTTTCTCTTTGTTTCCCTCTTTGTCCATCTATACTCCTATCTTGTTTGGTAGTTGTTATCTTCTTCCCAACCTTTTCTGGCTACACTCTTTTCCTTCACAGCTGTTTGAACCTCTTGATTCCACCACCATGTTTCTCTTTCCTGTTGCTGCTTACCACTTGTCCTCCCACACCCCTCTACTGCTGCTGGAACCACAATACCTTTCATATCATCCCATATCTCTTCAGGCAATTCTGACATTCCATTTACATCTCTCTCTTCTCTGGCTCTTTCCACTTTACTTCCGAACTCTCTTGCCTTCTCCCCCTTCAGCTTCCAAGTTTTGATCCTCCTATTTCTGGCTTGGGCTCTTCTTTTCCTTATTGCTTTCAACCTAAAATCTGCCACTACCAGTTCATGTTGAGCTACAACGGATTCATTTGGAATAACCTTACAATCCATAATGATTTTCTTTTCTTCCCTCCTACCCAAAACATAATCAATTTCTGTCTCATTTTGTTCACTTTTGTATGTTACCAGGTGACTTCTCCTTTTCTCAAACTGTGTATTCATGACTACCAGATTCATAGCTTCTGCTAGCTAATTCCACAGTCTACCACCTTCCTGGTTTCTTCTTCCAAAACCTGTTCCTCCATGTATTTCTTTAAAGCCATCAGGACTCCCACCCACATGGGCATTCATGTCCCCAGATAGCACTAATAGTTCACCTCTTGGAACTCTTTCTATATTACCTTCTAATTTCCCTCTGAATTCCTCCTTCTCTTCTTCGCTACACACTTGTTGAGGGGCGTTGTTGAAACTTCAACAAGAGAGATTGTACTTTTCCACAAGTTGTGGTATAGTTTTAAGTATTCTCTTTAAATTTACGTAAAGTGGAAATGCGTATTATGTAGAAGAAGGATATTATGTTTCGTTGTTTGTATTTAGTAGTAAAAAATGTTGTCTTAGTTGTTTCGTGTGTTTGATTGTAAGTATACTTGTAGTATTGCTTAACTACCAGATTGGTCGTCGCACAGTAGTTAGTCAAAGGTTTGGTTTCTGTCAAAGACGGCCGTGAAGGCAGTCACTTCATAGCTTTAATGTAGAGTGGTTCGAGCTGGTGGGGGACTCAAGAATGCAGCCATTATTGTTGATGTCTACAAATCCATTTAAGTATTCCTATTCCTTTTAAAGTGCATTTAGGGAAACCTTTTTAGAAGATATGCATATCGAAATGTAAGGAGAATTTCTTGAGGTGTACTTTAGATGAGGGTAGTGAAATAGAGACTGTGCTTATGCCAGTCTAGCTGTACGTCGAGCTAGGAACAATCGAATACGTCAATAGTAAGTTCATATTGTTAGTTTGGTTAATATACACAATGCAATGAATCAATATAATCACAATTTAAACTAACATAAGAGTGAAGTAACCTGGGTGTCGTAGCATATGACTTAGGCTACGATTTGGGTCAGTACGTTTCAGATCATTTGGGTTATATGACAACACTGACATTTGAAATGCTATACTTATTCTGATTGAGTCGGAATAGGAGTATACCGAGATGATATGACATACTCTCTTATCTTTCACAAACTTTAAGCCCATAAGCCTGTCACTGACACGCTGGACGTCTGTGACATTCTTCTGCAGATCTGGATGGAGAATAATTCCTACCCAATTTCTCCTTATATCTTTCCCTGTGTAGTAAACTTTATATCCTTTTCCAAGCTTTCTTGCACTTTTCCTCTTCCATTTGGTCTCTTGTATACATAAAATTATAATTTTCCTTCTGTGTATGACATCAGCCAACTCTCTTCCCTTTCCTGTGAGGCTACCAACATTTCAATTTCCAATTATCATCTTTCCATTCTTTTTCCAATCCTTTCTCCTCACTAACTTCTTAAGCCGCAGTCGTGAGTTCTGCAGTACCCTTTGCATATTTCTCACTAATGTCAGGGGATACTGCAGCCTGTCGCTTACAGGATATGCCCTAGCCCTATTGCATTCCATTATTGACTCGAGAATCATTATTTAGTTTTTGCTGCCACCGTTTTCATACTCGGTTGGCTAGACCAGGCAGCAACTCTCCCCATTTATCCGGGCTTGAGACCGGCAGCAAGTTGGACTGGCTTGTTCCCCGGCTGGCTTGGTTTCCGCTTATACGAGGGGACCAAAAGTAACCGGAATTGTGTCATAAATTTTATTCAGTTATTGTTACATGTTTTACAGTCTTATCACCTTCAAGTATTCTCCATTTGAAGCAATGCACTTATCAGACGTGTTTTCCACTGTTGAAAGCAATTCTGGAACTCTTGTGCAGTTATGGCCATGACTCGTCGTTTTCTTCTGAACCTCTTCAACGTCTGCAAAAACGGTTTCCTTTGAGGGCTTTCTTCATTCGGGGAACAAAAAGAAGTCACAGGGAGCAAGATCGGGTTAGGGAGGGTGGGTAAGTGTGGTCATGCCATTCTTGGTCAGAAACTGTCTCACACTCAAGGCAGTGTGCGCTGGTGCATTGTCGTGATGAAGCCACCACCCTCCACTTTGCAGGTCGGGGCAAAGTGGAGGTGGTGGCTTCATCACGACAATGCACCAGCGCACACTGCCTTGAGTGTGAGACAGTTTCTGACCAAGAATGGCATGACCACACTTACCCACCCTCCCTATTCACCCGATCTTGCTCCCTGTGACTTCTTTTGTTCCCCGAATGAAGAAAGCCCTCAAAGGAAACCGTTTTGCAGACGTTGAAGAGGTTCAGAAGAAAACGACTGAGTCATTAAAAGCGCCATAACTTCACAAGAGTTCCAGAATTGCTTTCAACAGTGGAAAACACGTCTGATATGCATTGCTTCAAATGGAGAATACTTTGAAGGTGATAAGACTGTAAACATGTAACAATAACTGAATAAAATTCTATGACACATTCGTTACAGTATGCATATACCTATCAAACTCAGATATATTTATTAGAGGGCATTGTGGCTATTGCAATTGCATATATATCTGGTTAATAAATTGACCAGTATATTCTATATATACATTTCAGCCTAAAAAGCAATAAAAACAATTGCCCACTTGGCTAAGATGCTGAAAATGGGTCTGTTCCAGCTCTATAAAATATATCTGAATTCGACAGGTATACGCATGTATGAGCAGCAATAAACTTATCCTTCTCATGGTCAGGTCGGCAATATGGCCTAGTTCAGATTGCTGGATGGGTTCGATCCTGCTACTTGACATCATAATTACTTTGTTTCTTCCATTTGTAATGACAAGTGCATCTGTGAAGTGTGAAGAATTCAGTGAAGAAGTCATTGTGGCATTTGTCACGAAGTGATCAAGTAGTTATTACACAACCATTAAATCCCCTTCAGCCAGAAGAAACCTCATAACAATAATATTATGACTGAACATTAACAGTGTTTCTAATCACTTGAAAATCAATCTAAGTTTATCAAGTTATGAGTGAAATAAGCAATAAATATACTAGAGGGAAGGGCATCACTCCATCAAACAACTGTAATTGTTTCCCTGGTCTTCATTCACTTCCATACAGGAGAGAACAAAACATTATCACTTACCTTGTGCATACACAAATAACCCTATTCACTGGTGATAAAAAATGAAAGACTGTGCTTTTAAAACTTTAAATGTAAAAATTTATTTCTAACTTCAAAAGTTATAATTAGATCACAATCTGAACAAATTTACTATTACTTGAAAACAATATAAGATTTAATTAATTCCACAAAACTTTAATTTATCAAGAAATTATGTTAACTAAGCAAAATTCAAACTATTAAGATTTACTCCAAATTTGAAAAAGAAATCTTAACAAATGAAATCAAAACAAGTATGCAATGTTAAAGTATAACACATATAAAGTATTAACTAAATAAATGTTAAATCACCAATACAAAAATTTGGATAACACTATGAAATTGTAAACACAAGAACACACAAAAGAAATGTAAAAACAAGCAAATATAAAAATGCAAAAAAAAAAAAAAAAATATATCAACAGTAATTTCACTAAGGCAAAATCTGTTTAAAGATTATATCTACCTTTTTACAAGACTACATCTACCTTTTTACCATAGTAAAAAATAAGTAAAATCCACTTTACCTTGTACAAGTTTAACACTTTTCCATAGCTCCTTTTTCCTTTACTGCAGTAGTATACACTTTTACCTAAGACCTGTTACACTATCTCTTTTATATCAGAATCTACCAAGGAGTATTAAATATTATTAAAATTTCCAAAACTTATATGACTGGAAGAGTGATCACAGTCTTATAATCTTTAGAGAGAGAGAGAGAGAGAGAGAGAGAGAGAGAGAGAGAGAGAGAGAGAGAGACCACACTGTCTTTACCAGGTCTTTATCTGAACTGACTTTATTCTACTAAAAATCTTCTATGAGGTTAAAACTGGGTTGTCAGTTAGGCATTTGTAGGAAGTGGTTACCCTGGAAGAAACAGGAATAAATTAAGTTTCTTCCCTGAAGAGGGAAAAAAGATAAGGAAACTATTTTCTGGCTCGGAGAATTTTGTAGGCCTGCCTCTTATCTGAATGACTGACAATTTCCTGTTTGAACACTTGTATAAACACATAGGATTCTGGACCAGGCAGCTTATCTGAACCTGTCATCCCACAATTCTTAAGCTAATAGAGTATTTCCTGTCTTAACCCTTGTGTAAATAATAAACTTTTAAACTGGCTATGGTTATCAAACTTGTCATCTCATCTCCCTTTAACTGATAACTTAATTGGCTCTTAGGGTCTCTCTCACATACTGCATTTCCTGTGGTCACCCACCTGAATAAACATTCAGTTGTGTGCGCAATGCCTACAGGAAAACATATCTTAGTTTATCACACAACCAGCCAACCCTTTTAAGACCTGACACTTAGCATCTCCCATAAACACTATTATAGTTGTTACAGTCCATACATGACAAACACAAGAGAAAATATATATAAGCATTGCACAAAAACACACATACTACAAAATCACCTTGTGATATTTCACAACACATGGGAAATATAAAAGAAAAAATACTTTTATAGAATAAAAATACATTATAAATATATTATATATATATATATATATATATATATATATATATATATTATATATATATATATATATATATATATATAAGACATATATATATATATAATATATATATATATATATATATATATATATATATATATATATATATATATATATATATATATATTATAATTTGTATTGAATATTATTTCTTATTGATTTTGATTTTAACATAAATTTTCACTTTCTTTAAAAGTCCTATAAAGCTGATGTTGGGCTGTCTTTAGCTCCCCCCTCTTGAGGTGTTACCATATTTAGTATTGTAGTATTTCACCTGTTAGTTTTTTTCCTTTCATATTCAACGAGCGGAGTGTTGTTCTGCGGTCTTTGCTGGTTTGCTAGTTTTCCCCTATTGTTCTCCCGTCTTCCCAACCTGACATGGTATTCTGCCTGTTCCAACAAAAGGATTGGTTTTCGGCTCCACTGAGAGGAGATCTCGCCACCCTGCTATTTTTTTTGTGCACTCGCTGACCTCTGGAATATTATCAAGGGTCTTTGCTTTTCTTCGGGTCATGTCCTGAGAGTATTGTAAGCACACTCCTATGGACAGTATCCTGTGCTGAATTGCAGTGTTGAGGTCTGCCTTGCGCCCTCTTGCTTTGAGCTGTGCTGTGGGTCAACCTGTTCGCCCACCTGAGAGTGCGTAGTGGCGTTGTCTCCTGGAGTTGTCAAGAGGCCCTCTGAGTTTGAAGAAGGGTGAGAATTTCCTACTTAATTCTTTGCTAATATATTAATATCAATACTTGTCATACTGGATTGTTGGGTCATCGCCAGGACCATTGTCATCTTGTCGCCCCCTTGTGTTTTTTTTTTTTCCCGAGTGTTTTTGATGTGAAACCCCTGCCTCAAGGATGGATTTACTTAGCTAAATAAGCTATTTAATGTTTATATTTTCTTCAGTGAAACAGTGATGGTTTCCTTGTTATTGTTTATTATGTACTAGAAATATTAGGTTTAAGGATATTTTTTCCTCTCTTAGGCCTCTTTCTATCGTGTGATAGTTGAAATTCCGATTTTGTGCAAGTGTTGTTTTCTACCTCCTACTAGTTCTTTCTCTTATTCTACTGGATATGATAGTTAGCTAGGAGAATGGTGGTAGTGCTTGAGGTTTTGTTTGCAAGTGAGTTTTCCTGTCCCTAGATCAGTTTTTGGGGATGTTCCTTTGTAATATTTAAGTTTATTTATTGTTAATAAATTAATTGCCCTCTCCAGAATGTCTTCTTGCTTGAGATCTGTGTTATTTTTTTTGTCTGGAATCTTTGTCTATTTTGGCAATTGATTCTGAGAAGTGAATCTGCATAATATAAATGAAGATTTGCTGTGGCTCTTGCATTAATCAAGGAGTTCATAACAAATTTTGGCGACCTTGCCAGGATATTTCATTGGACAAACACAGACTTAAGTAGAAGGACTCTTGGAGAGGTGTTCAAATCAGTGAACTAATTTGAGTTGTTAGGTTTAGATCCCTAGTTAGTAGATAATCATGCATTATTTTGAAGACGAGGAGTTAGCTGCTTTCAATTTTCTTTCTGACCCAAATTGGGAAAGTAACCTGTACGAGTTAAAGAGGGACCAGTTATTCTTAGTAGCAGAGTTCTTGAAACTAGGTTTAACCACAGTGGTTAAAAAGGGATGCCTTCTATTTGAGGTGGTTAAGGCTGCCAGGAGATATAAAGAGGAAGAAATGGAAAAAGAAAGTAATAAGGAAGGGGAGTGTGCAGCAGGTGTAGAAGCTGCTGAAGAGAGTTTAGAGGTTGGCGGTGATAATAGATTGGAAATACTAAGGGAACAGGCCCGCATAAAGGAGTTAGAAATTAAGGCTTTGGAGTTGCAAGCCGAGGAGAGGACCAAGGAGCAGGCTCACGAGCTTGAGGTATTAAAAGTCCAAATAGTTTTAAAGCAAGGTGATGGCAGTAATCCCGGGTTTGCGAAAGGTGTAGCTGAGGAAGCTAAATTTAATATGTTTTCAGCCCTTAAGCTTGTTCCTCAATTTTCGGAGGAGGATGCTAATGAGTTTTTCATTTCATTTGAGCAGATCGCTAAAAAGCTTGATTGGCCGCACAATATGTGGACAACTTTAGTACAGTGTTGTCTGATAGGGAAGGCTCAGAGAGTCTATAATACTTTAAATGAAGATTTATCATCAGATTTTGATTCTGTTAAATCGATAATTTTGAAAGCTTATGATTTAGTCCCAAGGCTTATAGGCAGAAGTTCAGAAACTTGAAAAAAGATTCGGGGTGTTACGTATGTCGAATTTGCCAGAAAGAAAACTCAATTCCTTGATGACTGGTTGAAGTCAAAAGAGATTGACGGGTATGAGAAGTTTAAGGAGCTTGTTTTGGCCGAAGAGTTTAAGAGGCACTTAAGTCATGAGATGTGTGTTCATCTGGAGGAATTGAAAATTGATTCACTTCAGGAATTGGCTGTGTCCTCCGACGAATACGCTCTCACTCATAAGGGGAACCATTGAGGAATGACAATGACCAAAGGAAGTTCCTTCAGACTAAGGTGTTTGATAACCAGTCGTCGGGGAGGCAATTTCCTGACAATAATAGTAATGGTAAATTTAGCAGTAGGCGTAGAAATGGTAGTAGTAGTGAGAATTCTCATAGTTTTGGGAATAGTAAATTTGCCAATAAGGATTTGTATCAGAAGAAGGGGGCTGTATCAAACCAGGTGAAGTGTTATTATTGTAACAAGCCTGGCCATGTAAAATCTAATTGTTTTGCATGGAGGCGAGACCTCGAGAGGAATGTTCAACCCATAGGTTTAGTGACTGAGGAAAAATCAGGTCGCTCAAGAGTTGAAAATGAAAAGGAAACAAAGTGACTAAGATTTGAGAAGTATATATCGGATGGAACTGTGTCTACTAATAGCGATAAGTGTTTTACGTGCGAAATTAAAATTTTGCGGGACACTGGACCGGTGCGGTGCGATCGCTTTTGATCAGAAGGTCCTTGCCAAGGAGGTTTGTTTTTCTAATTCTGAATTTGTTGTCCTGGGAGGATTTCCGAATTCTATTTCGTCTTTTCCCTTGGAGGAAATATATTTGGAAACAAAGATTTTCACAGGAACTGCTAAACTGGCAATAGTGGACAGTTTGCCAGTTCTTGGTATTGACCTAATTTTGGGTAATGATTTAGCGTCAGGTAGTGATAATGATGTGTTCCCAATTTTGTCTGTAACTGAAATTAATCCTGTCTCTGTTGTGACTCGAACAAGAGCCTGAGAGGTTGATCTCGAGGATATTAATGTGGATTTAGAGGTAGTTGATCGACAAAGGACTGACTTTGTGACAGGAAGTAGTAGTAGTAGTGGTAGCCCGAATTTAGTATTTAATGATGTGTCGTGGGATGTGAAGGCGTTCAAGAAAGAACAGCATGAAGAGTTTTCCAATATTGTGTTTGGTGACCATGAGGATTTAACGAAACCCGCATTCGTTCAGGAAGGGGGTTTGTGCTACCGCATCAGCAGGTTGGTAGGGGAGCTAATGCCGATCAGCTAGAGGTTAAGAAACAGTTGTTAGTCCCCACTAAATATCGTGGCAAACTGTTGTATTTGGGTCATGAAAAAAATTTAGCAGGTCACTTTGGTGTACGGAAAACTTTTCAGAAATTGGCTGAGTATTTCTTTTGGTTTGGTATGCGTAAAGATGTTAAACGTCATGTATTATCCTGTAAGCCTTGTCCCATCCAGAAAGTACCTAAAGCTCCTCTTATTCCGATGTAGGAGAACTGTTCAGGGAAGTTGTTATTGATGTAGTTGGTCCTTTACCACAGACGCGCGGTGGTAATGAGTATATTCTATCAATCGTGGATAGGATGTCACGTTTCCCTGAGGCGCTTCCCCTGCGGAGTGTAAGGGCAGAGAAAATTTTTGATAGTTTGGTTGGTTTCTTCACAAGGTTTGGTTTCCCGAAGGTTATTCAAAGCGACTGCGGGACGAATTTTACCAGTAAATATTTAAAAAAAAGAATGTCTGATCTGGGGATTAATCACGTTACGTCTTCTCCTTACCATCCAGAGAGTCAAGGTCAGGTAGAGAGATTCCATCAGACTCTGAAATCTGTATTGAAAAAGTTTTGTTATGAATCAGGTAATGATTTGGATAAGGAGTTGCCGTATGTGTTGTTTGCCATGTGTTTGATTCTTAATGAGTCCGTTTGTTTCTCCCCTTTTCAGTTGATTTTTGGTCATAGTGTAAGGGGACGACCTCTGGATGCTGTAAGGGAACTCTGGGAGGGTGATACCCCTAATATTAATATAGTTGATTACCTTTCAGGTTTACAAGAGAAACTTTATAGAATACGTTCCTTTGCTCAAGAACACCTGGTAGAGGCTCAGGCTACTATGAAAAATAATTATGATGTTGGTACTCATCAGAGACAATTTAGTGAAGGTGACAAAGTGTTGGTTTTACTTCCAGTGCCAGAAAATCCATTGAAGGCACAATTTTCAGGCCCCTGGAAGGTATTGAAGAAAATCAATGATGTCAATTATTTGATTGAGACACCCGAAAAAAGGTGGAAGACTAGGATTTGCCATATTAAAATGATTAAGTCATTTATTGATAGGGATAAATGTACAGATGTAGACGTAGTGAATGTTGTAGATGTAGTGGATAGTGAAAGTGAACCTTTTTCAGGTAACAGATTAACAATAATTAATTATGTAATAACAAGACATTTTAAGAAATCTGAGTCTTAAATTTCAGGACCTAATAAGGCCTCTTCTTTAATTAACCTTGTTGACGAATGTAAAGACCTCTTTCAGGACGCACCAGGAAGGACAGGTGTCCTTGAACATGATGTTGATGTTGGGGAGGCTCAGCCTCTCAAACAGTGCCCGTATAGGCTGAACCCCTTCAGAAAAGAGATAGTCAAGGAGGAAGTAAAGTATATGTTGCATCATGACCTCACTGAACCAAGCTGCAGCCATTGGAGCTCCCCTGTGGTCTTGGTCAAGAAGGAGGGTGGTCAGCATAGACTTTGTATTGACTATCGTAAGGTGAACATGATAACCAAGACTGATTCCTTCCCTTTGCCTTGTGTGGAGGATTGTATTGACCACATTGGCGCAGCATGCTATATAAGTAAATTTGATTTACCTAAAGGCTGTTGGCAGGTTGGTCTTTCCCCGAGGGCAAGGAAAATTTCTACTTTTGTAACAGGTGATGGTCTTTATGAATGCAAGGCCATGCCCTTTGGTATGAAGAATGCGGCCGCCACCTTTCAAAGACTGATGAATTATATTATGTGCAATTTGGAAGGTTGTGTGGTTTACATAGATGATTTGGTCGTATATTCTGATGACTGGGAAACTCTTGTTAAAAGAATTAGAGCATTATTTAAGGTGCTGAGGAAGGCCAGTTTAGTAATCAATTTGAGTAAGAGTGATTTTGCTCAGGCTAAGGTTGTTTATCTTGGGCATGAGATTGGCCTGGGGAAAGTTGCTCCGAAAAGTGTTAACGTTGAAGCCATTTCAGCCTTTCCAGCACCTAAGAATAGAAGAGACATTAGGCATTTCCTAGGAATGGTAGGCTATTACCGTAGGTTCATTAAAAATTTTGCAGATTTAGCTAATCCAGTAACTGAATTATTAAAGAAAGATATCAAATTTATGTGGACTAATGAATGTCAGTGTTCTTTTAACAGGTTAAAGTCAGCGTTGGTAAGTTTCCCTATTTCACGTTCACCCAATTTTTCTCTCCCGTTTTGTTTAGCCACTGGCGCTAGTGACTTAGGTTTAGGTGCTGTACTTCTACAGGAGGATCACCACGGAACACTGCATCCTATCACCTATTACTCTAAGAAACTTCTTCAAGCAGAGAGGCGATACTCTACCATTGAGAAGGAGGCCTTGTGCTTAATTAAGGCCATTCTGCACTTTGAGGTCTATTTGCCCACCTCTGTAGGCCTGATTAAGGTCTACACAGACCACAACCCGCTGGTCTTCATTAATAAATTTAAAGAAAAACCAACTCATTTTACGCTGGAGTCTACTACTCCAGGAGATGGATTTATCTATTCAGCATATTGCTGGGTCTAAGAATGTGGTCCCTGACGTCCTTTCAAGGTCGTTTCATTGAAAGTTTTGAGAACTCCGTGAAAAGATAACTGCCTCCTTTTTTTTCAGGAATTTTCTTTCAAATGTGTTATTTTTTTCTGATTTATAAACATTTATTCTTGTTTTAGAATAGGTATATACATTTTTTTGGTCTGTCTTAGAATTATTTTTGCTTAGTCTTATTTAAAAAAAAATAAATTATTTTTTTCTTTATAGAGGTGAGCTATCATAATTTCTTGAATTATTTCATCGATTTTAATGTAAATTTTCACTTTCTTTAAAAGTCCTATAAAGCTGATGTTGGGCTGTCTTTAGCTCCCCCTCTTGAGGTGTTACCATATTTAGTATTGTACTATTTCACCCTTTCATTTTTTTTCCTTTCATATTCAACAAGCGGAGTGTTGTTCTGCGGTCTTTTGCTGGTTCGCTAGTTTTCCCCTATTGTTCTCCCGTCTTCCCGACCTGATGTGGGATTCTGCCTGTTCCAATGAAAGGATTGGTTTTGGCTCCACTGAGAGGAGATCTCGCCACCCTGCTATTTTTTTGTGCACTCGCTGACCTCTGGAATATTATCAAGGGTCTTTGCATTTTTTCGGGTCATGTCCCGAGAGTATTGTAAGCACGCTTCTACGGACAGTATCCTGTGCTGAGTTGCAGTGTTGAGGTCTGCCTTGCACCCTCTTGCCTTGAGCTGTGCTGTGGGTCAACCTGTTTGCCCACCTGAGAGTGCGTAATGGCATTGTCTCCTGGAGTCGTCAGGAGGCCCTCTGAGTTCGAAGAAGGGTGAGAATTTCCTACATAATTCTTCGCTATTATATTAATATCGATACTCGCCATACTGGATTGTTGGTTCATTGCCAGGACCATCGTCATCTCGTCACCCCCTTGTGTTTTTTTTTTTCCCGAGTGTTTCCGATGTGAAACCCCTGCCTCAAGGACAGATTTACTTAGCTAAATAAGCTATTTAATGTTTATATTTTCTGCAGTGAAATTGGTTTCCTTGTTATTGTTTATTATAAACTAGAAATATTAGGTTTAAGGATATTTTTCCTCTCTCTTATGCCTCTTTCTATCGTGTGATAGTTGAAATTCCGATTTTGTACAAGTGTTGTTTTCTACCTCCTACTAGTTCTTTCTTTTATTCTACTGGATATGATAGTTAGCTAGAGAATGGTGGTAGTGATTGAGGTTTTGTTTGCAAGTGAGTTTTCCTGTCCCTAGATCAGTTTTTGGGGACGTTCCTTTGTAATATTTAAGTTTAATTATTGTTAATAAATTAATTGTTAAGGTTTTTTGTTCTTGGTTTGCTTTGCCTCTCCTGAGTGTCTTCTTGCTTTAGATCTGTGTTATTTTTTTGTCGGGAATCTTTGTCTATTTTGGCAACTGATTCTGAGAAGTGAATCTGCATAATATAAATGAAGATTTGCATTAATCTTGCATTAATAAAATAGTTATAATATATATATATATATATATATATATATATATATATATATATATATATATATATATATATATATATATATATATATAAGTTAATGTTTGACAGACCCAGACAAAATTTTGCACACGGAGTCTGTGTTACCCCAGAAAAGTTTTAAACTCAAAATCAAACCCCTACCCTATGACAGGCATACAAACACAGACAAAACAAATTACATTTCCATTTTTACGTCACCTTTTCCTTCAGTTTCCTGGGATTATTCTCATTTTTCACCTGACACTTCACCTTTTCTTCTGGTGCTGCCAGAGGTTTGATTAACCTACCACAATAAATCACCTATAACACCAATTTTTTATCAGAATTTACGTGAATGATGATCATAATTTACGATAATAATTGATATGATTGTTTATTACCTTGATAAATTCCACATTGGAAACTTAAATCGATAATTTCTTTTCGTAGTAAGTGAAGCCGAGTCCGCACATGCATAGTTTGGCCACCCCAGTGATTGGAATTAATTATCATGTGAAATGGCAAAAAACTCCACTGCATACGGAAGATGAGTTTCTTTTCATGTTGATTGGTACTGATTACCTGGAAGGTAATGACTGAAAATTCTAGACTAAAACTTTATGGGAATGTAGATCATTACATTTGGAAATTTTTTCTGAAAGGCTCTTGGAGGGGGAAATGTGTTAGATGCAAATAGGGACTTAAGAAATGGCAACTACTGCACTTCAGGTAAACTTGAAGTGCTCACAGCTCACACAACACATCAATTCATATCTTTGCTGATGTAATCATACACAGTAAGGTATAGTATTCCCATCATTTAGGAGAATAAAATAATTGTTTATGGTTATATATTAGAATGATATATATTTATTTCTATCTTTTATCAACCAGTATTTATTCAAGACAGTAAATACCGATTGCCTAACATTCCTCTAAGAAGGGAAAGATTTTGTTTGATTCATGATTATGTTATTGTACAAATTGACCTGGTTTACAGATGCCATATGTGTAACTTTATACACATTTCTACGTTAAGGAATTTGATGTCATTGTAAAGATAATGAGTTGTAATTTATTATGTTGAAAACATCCCTAAAACCAATGTAAAGAATATGTATCACGAGTTGAAGTTAGCCATATAGGAGAGTGTTTTGCCACATTTTTCTTAATGTGATGAGGGGGTGGAAGGCTAACTCTTGCAGCAATTCACTTAATAATAGGAAAGAAGTAAAAAGGTGTAACAGAGTATAGACTAAATATTTCTTATTAGAAAAATAATCTATTTTCATACAGTATTACTAATGAATGAGTTTAAATTAGAACTGAGGGGTTGGTTCAGTTTTTTATGAATTGGACAGTGAAGTTTACTTTCATTATATTAACACACATCATCAAGAAGACATCATTGGAATAGGCCTATACCAAATTGTTTGTATCACATGGAAATATTGTTTTAGATTTTTATTGTATGATTTGGACTTATAACAACCTACAAATAATGTTGAAGGGTCTAACAGTGAAATGAATAAGCCTTTACATAATTTATTCATATCCTGATAAGAGCATCTGAGATGCTTCCCAGATGAAATACAGCGCAAACTGTCACGAAATTGGCGCTAACCTGCCCACATGTGCAATTACCCGTCAATTGGTTGGGAGATATTTAGGTAATACCATCAGTTCATCCATTCTGGTGAGTGGACTGTCTCCTCCCACAAACTGTTGTCTACACAGAACTGACAGAAGAAATGACAGGTAAACTTGGGGGTGTTAGGGAAAGAGAGAGAGAGAGAGAGAGAGAGAGAGAGAGAGAGAGAGAGAGAGAGAGAGAGAGAGAGATAGTTTATTGAATGTCATTCAGAGTTTTTCTGGGCAGCGCTGGGTTGGTCAGCTAGTATTATATAAATGTGAATGTTTGTTGATTTGTTTGGATTCTACAGAAATCCAAACCCCTTGACAGACCCATACTAAATTTGGCACATGGCCTCTATGTCACCCCAGAAAGGTTTATAGCTCAAAATCAAACCCCTACCCCATGACAGACATACAAACACAGACAAAACAAATGCAATTTTCGTTTTTACGTCACCTTTTCCTTCAGTGCTTTATTGGTTAATTCTCATTTTTCACCTGACTCTTCACCTTTTCTTCCAGGCGCTGTCAAATGTATGATTAACCTACAACAAATCCAAATCCCCATCATTAAACTTCTCCCACTGCTACTTGAAAGAAATTGTTGTCATATATCACTACCAGTGTAAACCTAACCATTATTATTTTTAAATATAAATCATCCTATTTTATAAATGTATTTTTACAAAATCTTGAATTTAATATACAATATTTTATAATAGATTTGGCATAACAAAACACTTTACAAGTGTAAATTATCTGCGATCCTGCACGTGTAGTAGCAAGGCCTTGGTAGTAGTTGTTGGCTGAGCCTGACGTGCAAGCTTGAAGGTGTTTCATTTTTTTATTCGTTCAGATGCGAATTTTTTCGTTAATTCGTTAGTTTCTTCTTCGACTTTACCTTCGGAATTCGCTATAGCAGCTGCTTCGTGACATCACGGTGACGTGTTTCGTCATAAAGACGGTTTAAATGAGGTCTGGAATTAATTCTTGTGCAGTTTGGTAATAACACTTCCACCATCATCACCTACTCCACCTCGCGATGCCAAACTCACTCTCTCTCTCTCTCTCTCTCTCTCTCTCTCTCTCTCTCTCTCTCTCTCTCTCTCTCTCTCAAGGCATCACTAAAACAATTTGGAGAGAAATGTTTCTATGAGGTTTTTAACTGTTACAATTTTATTTGTTACTTTGATTACTCAGCTCATATCACCTCATTCGATAATAAGAATTCTGTTTATCCTTGAAAGTCCTAATAACCATAAGACAAGCAACACAGTCAGCAGTCAATTTCAAGTTGCTAAAACTTATGTACTGAGTTTAAGATCCTTGAGCTTAGAACATCTATGTGTATGTATATGTATGTTGTATATATATATATATATATATATATATATATATATATATATATATATATATATATATATATATATATATATATATTATACACACACACACACACACACACATATATATATATATATATATATATATATATATATATATATATATATATATATATAATATTTGTTTAAATGGTTTATGGATTTTTACAGTATGGATTAGGGTGTGTTTGTGTGCATGTGTGTGTGTGTCTAAATGTATAGGTGTTGAAATTTATATACGCTCAACACAGTTCTTCTTTTGATACTTTTTGCTAATGCTTATTTATAAAATATTCCAGAAAAAACCAAGAATATTTGCCAGCTGCAAGCCAACCATTCCCCTCTCTCTCTCTAGTTCCTCATTAACGGGTGAAATGTTAACTGGCTAAGCACTCTGGGATAAATCTCCGACTGGTCAATGAAGAATTAGAAATTTATTTCATTGATGAAGGGAAAATGGATAATGTGGTTCGGATTCCACAATAAAGGTCCCTTGCTAGGTAACCAATTGGTTCTTTCGTAAAATAAATCTAGTCTTGAGCCCTAAAAGAGCTGTTAATCAGCTCACTGGTCAAGTTAAACTTAGTAAACTTGCTTTATAGGTCCTTACCATTTTAATCAAGAGAGATATTTATATATATATATTATATATATAGTATATATATATATAATATATGTAACTGAAGTAATATGACTCGATTTTGCACTGAGGGTATCCGAAAGATTTATAATGATAAATTAATAGTGGCGGGAATAAAAACTTGACGGAAGTGGAGGACTCCAGTAGACACAGCACCATTGCTGAAAGGTGGCAGGGTTCGTTTAGATTTATCACTATATAATGTTTTTGATTTTTTCCATCAGAAATGAGCCACAAATTTGTTTTATTATGATTCCTAATTTTCGGTGTGATAAAAAAATTTCAATATGTTGTGTGGGACTGTATGTATAATTATATTTTATATACTTTACCTTAGACAATATATCCATCTTATAATGATGATACCCGATCATCAACACACAATCACGCTGTCCAAAATAAATTTCTGATGACTGACTGAACCCAGGTCTCTCAGGTGGAAAGGTTGCGTTATCCAAAGGTCTCAGTCTACAAAGAAGTTGGAACCTGAGAGCAACTTTTAGGAATTACCTGGCTGTCCCCAAGCTAACTGCTTGCATACCAGCATGGCTCCGATTAGCAATACCCATTAGACAACATTTCATTTTCCCTTCTGGAGTTTTTTTAAGGGAAATCATCAACACACAATCATCGTTGGAACAGAAATAAATTAATGACTTTTTTCGAAAGGTGGTCTCAGGTGATTCAAAACTCAAATCTTCCCAGGTTGAGAATCTAAAAGACAGTTCAGAACCAAATCTTTAACAAAAAGGTATTACCTGGGCAAGCTTAACTTGCTTGCATATGAGTTTGCTCAAGGGGTCCCGACTTAGCAATGACCCAATAGACAACATTTCCTCTTCGAATTATTTTTTCTGAGTGAATAAGATAGAAATCATCAACACACAATCACGTGTGGACAGAATCAAATTTCTGATAATCGAACCCAGGTTTCTCAGGTCAAATGCGATCTGGGCCATGCAAGTCTAAAATTTTTCTCAATAAACAAAGGTCCAAAATTAGGTGGGCAAGATAACTGCTTGGGAGGCGCTGCAATGACCCAATAGACAACATTTCATTGAATTATCCCTTCTGAGTGAATAAGATAGAAATCATCAACACACAATCACGGAACAGAAATAAATTTCTGACTCACGTCGGATCGACCCTTCATGGAAAGCGGGCTTATCCACTTGCCATAATCTAAAAGAAGTTGGAACCTGAGACAACTGCCAGGAATTACCTGGTTCTAACTGCTTAGCTTTTCTCCTGACTTAGCAATGACCCAATGGACAACATTTCATTCGAATTATCCCTTCATCATAAATGGAAATCATCAACACACAATCACGTGTCAGAAATAAATTTCACTCACACATTAATATTAAATTAGGGCGTTATCCACTGGGCCATAATTTCTAAAAGAAGTTATTTGAGAGCAACTGCTTTAAGGAATTACCTGGGACAAGATAACTTTTTGATACCAATCGAACAAAATTTTAGCAATGAATGTTACATGGATAACGTTTTTACATTCTAAATAAACATTGCCTGAGAAGATTTGTATGTCCCTTCCCAAAGACTCCAGGCTCCAGTTTAAATGATAACACAGATCTTTTATTTTTTTGTCAATGACCATTCACCTAACGTGTTTGTAATGACAATCACATAATTGCCCTTAGTAATAGTTCCAGCATTTCATTTCTGTCCTTGATGACAGTTTATCGGCTGCCACAATGTCCTGTGTTGAGTGTAAAGTGGTCATTCATTCCTCGAGTCTTTGGCGACCTTTTTTATTCGTCATATGATTTTAAATTGTTCCAACTGGCTTAATAAACCAGAGGGACCCATTCACAGTGGAATTTTGTGCTTTCCATTCAAGACTCCAGCCGTCAGATCTTACAGACTATAATTTATTTATCCATTTTTCCTTCAAATGCTTGCTTTTGTAAATATAATTTGAAGCAGACAAAATAACATTTCCTTATGAAGTAGTTCTGGGACTTTTTCTTATTTTTTACAATTTTCTTAGAAGTCAGAACTCAAGGAAATTGAAATAAAGTTTCCAATTGTCAGAATGTCATAAAAATGAA
>NC_089755.1:20532053-20542053 GCF_040412425.1 Macrobrachium rosenbergii
ATGCAAGAGAGAGAGAGAGAGAGAGAGAGAGAGAGAGAGAGAGAGAGAGAGAGTCAAATGCAGGCAGTAGAAAATCCTTTCAGAAATCATGAGAAAGAATAAAACAAAATGAAAACGCTTGTCATCAGATAAGAGAGAGAGAGAGAGAGAGAGAGAGAGAGAGAGAGAGAGAGAGAGATAAGGGGGTGTTTGATAAATGTCATGCTAAACGCCATTCGGCATTGTCATAAAACCACAGCAAGAGGTCATACCATAGAACTTAGCAGTAAGCAATCAGCCCATTTTCATTCTATGAATTTGCATTTATGAGAACTAACCACCGTGATGAGGAGACCCAAAAGTTTAGATTTTTTCCTTTTCCTCTTTCTATTCCTATGCCATGTGTTTTTCCTGTTATAAAATAATAAAAGAAAAAAAAAATAGAAATTCTTTGGATAAGATGCTCTTGTACTCGGCTAAATACTCGCTGCTCTCCTTATTTTATTCTTGTATACATGTATTATGCCCATCTTCTAAATGGCGCACTTAGCACTTAGGGAAATCAGAAGATTAATGGTTCTCTTGAGCAACTTTTGATGTAGAACTTGTATTAATGTATTACAGTATGCTAGACTCGCTTTTCAAGTCAAAATTTCAATTTAATGATTTTTTCACCCAGAACTATAAGTCTGAAATAAAGAGGACCGTAGGTGCATCCTCCATTACTTTATTTTTATTTTAACAAAAATAGGATCACACTCGTAGTGATAGATTCCCCAAAACACATGTGCCCAATCCTATTGCCTGAATTCTGTGTCCATACCCTCTAGGGTTTTCGAAACCATTTTTGAATGGGAACTGCGACGTTTACTGTGTTATTTTTGAAACATAACCCCCTCCAATTTGAGGTGATTACCAGTAGGAAGTAGACCGGCAAATTCATTGTTTCCAGAAATTTTATAGCAAAAATGTTTTTAAAAATAACAATGGTTAAAAGAAAAAAAATTTTCAAATTAATTTCAGAAACAATCAAACTTTTACTTAATCATGCATTAATTAGCTGCATGTCCTTTTACAAATTCATAATTGATTATATATTATTCATATTAAGCACGTCTCAAGAACTCAGTGCTTTTATTCCATGTTGCTACAATCGTAGAGGAAAACTGTTTTTTTTCTGCTATGAAAGAAACCTTTTCATAAGGGCTATAATTGTGCTTTAACCAAATTAAGCCTATTTATTAAAAACTTTTCTGATCAATTTTTATTGTTACTTTCCTGCTTTGGTTATGCGACGTATTCTTCCTGTATAGTTACTCCTGTACACACACACACACACATATATACATACATATATATATATATATATATATATATGTATATATATATATATATATATATATATATATATATATATATATATATATATATATATATATATATATATATATATATATGTATATATATATATATATATATGTTGTAGGTAAACCTCACATACGCCACTTCATCCTCAAAGTATGGATGTAATGTAACTCATGCAAATGAGAATAATTTTACTTTTGAAATCATGTTCAGTTATTTCTTTTGATCTTAAAGATACTTGCAGGTGAAAATTCGCCCCTAATTCATCTCCTCTCACCACTACCCCGTATGGGAAAACCTTTAATCCTTCCTTAACCTAGTGTCTGCCAATATCCTTGATTTTAGGTGCTGATTCATCCAGAGAACGCTAATCCCTCCTGAGGCAGGCAAAGCCGGCAGAGGAAGAAGGCCAAAAGAGAAAGTGGTGCTGTGCCTAGCAACTGACCATGTGCTTGGCACCATCTTGAACACCTGGCTGAATGACTGCACGCACTGCATGTGGACCGTACAGAAAACGGAGCACCAAGCAAATGACAGTAGCCCTGCCTGGAGGGAACAGCAGCGTAATCCTTCCTAGGGCTCAAAAGGATGAGCAGAGACCTGACCTCCCTGAGAAGATGTTGGAACTATTCCAGGACACTAGGTCATCTACTCTGCTCCTTGAGCTGCCCCTTACAATCCTGTGTGGCTATTCCTGGGCCTACGGTTTTCTTTTGTAGTGAAGCCCCTTAACGCTACTGTAACGAACCGAGGTTTTCGGCCCTTAAGAAAAACACAGGATCTTTATAGATGGAAAAACTATTGGGGCTGCTCTGGCTAATCGACAGCTCGCACACACAAAGAAGGAGGAATAACAAAAATACAGGAAATGGTTATAAAAAAAAGATTTATTAATATTAAACTTAATAATCTTAAATAAAAAAGAAAACCATAACAAAATGAGCCAGGTTCGGGCCACGAAACACAAAAATAAAGCAGTATTACTTTATATAAAAAAAGAAGTACCAGCAGCAGTCGATACAAAAAAAAAGCCATCTCCAGCGAAGTCCACCAACTAACGACAACAGGCCGTATTATCACGACGTCCTGCTGCCGTCTCGCCAAAATACAAAGGACACGGGCCACTGCACTGAGCCAAAACTGCCGACAGGGTCTCCACCTGCGGCCAACAAACAACCATCTTCGTTGGTGCGCTGCTCCAGTCTGGGCCCAAACACCGGCTGCCCAAGAAACGTCCTCAAAGTCGAATTGCTGCTGGTACTCAAAAGTTCTCATCCCCAAGAGAACAACCTGTAAATGAATACTGCTGCCCGAACCTGACTAAAAGTTGGCGCCACGCCACCACAGACGTCAACAATCCTGTGAAAATAAGAGGGGAGGGGAGAGGATTAGCCAAATAAATAAACAGGTAAATAACGCCCATAGAACAACCAAAGATCCTAACACCTGTCCTCTCGAAAAAAAAAAAAATTACAATTTTTTTTTTTTCCAAAATAACCAACCTCCTCCTCCAATGTGGTGAAAACTGACAACCAGAGCAGAGCCAATCCTGTCACATAATGTAACGAACCGAGGTTTTGGCCCTTAAGAAAAACACAGGATCTTTATAGATGGAAAAACTATTGGGGCTGCTCTGGCTAATCGACAGCTCGCACACACAAAGAAGGAGGAATAACAAAAAATACAGGAAATGGTTATAAAAAAGATTTATTAATATTAAACTTAATAATCTTAAATAAAAAAGAAAACCATAACAAAATGAGCCAGGTCCAGGCTACGAAACACAAAAATAAAGCAGTATTACTTTATATAAAAAAGAAGTACCAGCAGCAGTCGATACAAAAAAAGCCATCTCCAGCGAAGTCCACCAACTAACGACAACAGGTCGTATTATCACGACGTCCTGCTGCCGTCTCGCCAAAATACAAAGGACACGGGGCCACTGCACCCGAGCCAAAACTGCCGACAGGGTCTCCACCTGCGGCCAACAAACAACCATCTTCGTTGGTGCGCTGCTCCAGTCTGGGCCCAAACACCGGCTGCCCAAGAAACGTCCTCAAAGTCGAACTGCTGCTGGTACTCAAAAGTTCTCATCCCCAAGAGAACAACCTGTTCGCTACTGCTGCCCGAACCTGACTAAAAGTTGGCGCCACGCCACCACAGACGTCAACAATCCTGTGAAAATAAGAGGGGAGGGGAGAGGATTAGCCAAATAAATAAACAGGTAACTACCGTACCGCCCATAGAACAACCAAAGATCCTAACAGCTACCCTCCACCGTTGGCCCCCGACGATGAGGAATCTGTCTCCTGATGAAGGTAATGTACTGATGTCAAGGTTGTTAAGTCAGTCACATGTCTGTTAGCCTTTTACTATTTTTCCATTTTTAACGTAAAGATTCCTACAGTGAACTGAACTATTTGTTTTATTACTTGAAATTAGAGTCACCAAAATCGAGACCCTTTCTTAGGCACCTTCTGTGCACGTCCTTGATTTCTTAATTATGCTTCCAATACACCTACATAACCACGTATATCCCAGTTACAGATAGGAGTTGCCTGCTGTGGATCTGAGTATCATCTTGTGTGCTCAGTAGTATAACACCTACTTTCTCCCCTTCTGCAGTGCCCCTTTGAAACAGACCTTTTGAGTTTCTTCAGGGAAAATACCTGTTGTTTATTATTCTTGTGGAACGACAGAATTCTGTTTACCTGTCCTAATTTATACTTCATTCTTCTGATATGTATTTAGTGTAAATATACTCATGAAAGTGAAGCCCTAAGTGTTTAACCCCAACTTTGAAGTAGGCCTTCAGGCAACACCTTTGTATATGTTTTACTGAACTCGGCCTAAGAGTCAGATATAGTAAATTTTCAAGGTAAGTTTCTGTTGCACTCAGTCAAAAACATATCAATATATATATATATATATATATATATATATATATATATATATATATATATATATATATATATATATTCTTAAGAATTTATGCCTCCCTCATATAGCAGTCAGTGAGTAATTTATTTCTGAGAAGCATTTTCTCCTTTCATTTGACTGTAGGGACAAGAAAACATGGCGGGTGAGAAAGAACAAGCGTATTTTGAACTCGAGAAAAGCGGTTAGGGCCTGTTTTTCCACTCATGTAGGGATAGCCACCTCAGCTGGCCTGGGATGGACAATAGGGACCCCCCTTTCACCCCCATCACGTGATATGGGAGTAGCTAGGCCATTGTGGGTATGGGGACATAGCCAGGCTGTGAGATAGATGGGAACTTAACCTCTAAGTACTTTATCTTAAGATCCACTTTTTCTCCACTCCTTTGCTGGCTGTATGACTTTGCAGATCTACAAGGGAGCCTAGACTTCGAAGCAAACAACTGTGGGATACGCGCTCTGTTTCCCCAGCACCGCACTCGGCAGACGACTCCAGACTCCAGGCCCAAACGCAAGTCCGGCACCTCCTTCCTTTTTACACTGGTGAAAACTAACTTCGGTAACCGGCCAAGTCTCTCATGTTTAGCGCATGCATCTACAGGCCTAGGTACGCTGATTGCAATTAGTCAGTAAGCCAGCCCTTTCCCTTCCCTCCGAAATTCCTTGATTTTTCCATTCCTTCAAACTTCAATTTTCTTCCTCCAACAAAAGCAGTCCCTTTGTTAAGTCACCCTACTTCGAGCAGTCCGTAAATCGCCCCACGAGTTGCTTTGAAATCTCAACTTAATATGATTCAGTGATAAGCCTTCAAATATCCCTTCCAGATTGCAAATTAAGGGCAAATTAGTATAAGTAATACAAGTGTTTGATCCTTCCCCGTGCGGAGATCTATTGTGTAATTAACAGCAAGGGGGATTTCTTTTCTCTTCCGTGTTGTACTAACTCCTGACCTCTCTGACAGGAGCCATCTTATCCTGTCCAGTCCACAAATCTATGCCCAACCATTGCATGACTGCCATCCAACTCTGTAACCATTCCTGGTCGCAGCCTGATCGCAAGAATCCTTTGTCCACACAGAAATCATCTTAATTAGCTGATTGGCATTACCCTGGAATTCACCCCTTCCAATGTAGTACTGTCTGCGAATTGATAACATAACAGAGTCATTTGTTATAATGTGGATTGTTGTATCTGTGGCCCCTCATATTTACATTGCTTATCTGCCAATTACTGCATTATTGCGCTATCGTATATAATTTACGTGTCTGTAAATGGCTTGCATTTTACAATCTTTGTTGGTCTTGCATATTTGCCCCATTCTCTGTAAATAAACCCCTTTTAATTGTAAAGGAATTCTAATTCCAAATGGCGACCTTCATTATTTATGTAAATCCAGGAAGAGTCTAAGGTGAGTTTCCAGTAGTTTTCTTTTTATTCATAAACTTGGGACCCCCTTGGTGCGAAGGCAGTCTTTTATAATAAATTGTTCCAATTCCCACCTACACCAAGGACCTGGTTCATGACATTGTCGACGGTGCCAAGAATCCTATGGAATAGCCAAGTAGTATCGCTAAAAGGGCTAATAAATAAGAAGAAACGAACCAGGAATAAATCAGGCATTTAAATTTAATCATTCATTTAAATTAAATAATTTCATTACTCACAAAAGGCATAGAAGCGGATGGAGCACAGAGAATTAAGGTAAATGGGTATTGTCATTGTCCTATAACATTAAGGATACGTATGGAAATAAGAAAAGTGATATTAATATTCTTTTAAAGGAACGCAGCACACCCTTTGTTGTTAGAACTTACTCAGAACGCAGGCGACAGTGCTTAGGTTCTTAAGTTAACGAAAGAGAGAGGTAGGCGCGAATTTCCCGTCCGCAAAATTTCCAAGTGTAGGGACAGTGTGGTATTGCCATATGAACATGGGAATTAGGAAGTGCGAAGTTAGGGAACTTTGCATGTATTAGCGAGAACAAGTAGCTAACAGTTTATTCAGGAAATAGTTACGACCGAGAAAAGTGTACGATTTCTCGATCAGTGATGAATTTTGGGATAACTCAGTAATCTATAGGAACCATGTAGCGATCTCTGGCAACTGACGCAGACCAGTCAGTGTATACAGTCAGGCAGCGCATGTGCAAAACATTCCATTGTCGTAGTAGAAAAACATTTCCAAGCGTAGTTATTTAACCACCCTCCCAGTGTATTAAAGTAGAGTAAAGACATTGCTGATGTGTAAAGTTAATTAAGTAGAGTTTGCATTCGAACCCCGCATTTATCGAAGAGAGTAGAGTGTTTTTTTTTTCCTCTCATTTCATTGCCTAGTCTCTGTTGCACGACAAAGTGACCGATCAGCTGTTCCCGCGCAAGCGACTCAGTCCACATCTTTCGTTCACTGAACAAACCTTCCTCCCTCTGTCCCCTAACATAATCCGTGAAAGACGTGAATATCTTTGAAACAATTTGCAACCCTTTACCCACCATATCACTTGTCATGACGAAGGCGAGACAGTAAAAAATTAGGTAAATACTAAAAGTTCATTGTAGAAGGAAAGTAACTTAATTTAATTTCGCATATCTAATTTATTTGCTTATAAGCACAAAGTAAAGTGACTTTAACATTCATAATGAATACGTTCCAGTACACCCCCGCTCTCAGAGAGAGAGAGAGAGAGAGAGAGAGAGAGAGAGAGAGATTTTTTCTCGCTTATCCTTTTATCTTAACACGGGATTGACACAAATTTATTTACGAGTTTGGAAAACAACCCACAAATCATGAAAGCTAATTACAAAGAATTTTCTATAGTGTAACTCACTTTTAAACTTTCAAACTCATTATTCATTAAAATATTTATCATATACACAGTGCTTGAAATTTATAAGCACTTGTGTTTAGCGAGTAATCTCGCATACTTGCTTTCCCTTTTCGTGCTTCAGCCCAGATCATTTCTCGTACGCTATGGAGCGCACGTACAGTCACTCAAAAATGTTTTGCAACATGTTCCAGAAGTTTTCGTTCACCTAACAGTAATTTGTTCTTTTGATATTTACAAGGAAATGTAATTTTCTTATACGATTTTAGTTATTAATCATACGGTTAACAATATAAAAAAGAATGGTGAGTGAAAAATTCAACGTACGAAAAATGACGAAACATTTTGAAAAATTTCACTTCAGATGATTGGGCAAAAGAGTCAAAGAAGAAACTATATTTCGAATCCAGATAAAAGCTTATTGACTAATTAAATAATATTGAATAACCATCAATGAAATTATTATATATATATTATATATATATATATATATATATATATATATATATATATATATATATATATATATATATATTAAGAAAGAAAGAATTCAACCATTATCGTTGTCAAAAACAAAAAAGAAAAAATCTCATAACGTCGTATTCGGGCAGGAAAAGTTTAAACTGTCTCGTCACTAAGCCGGACCACAATCATTAACTTGCATAAGACTAATGTTTCTATCGTAGATATTGCTCGGCAGCTTAGCATAAATAAAACAACCATGTATAGAGGGATACACCAACAGAGAGAACGAGGGAACATGATAAATTCATTGTAAAAACTGGAGGACAACCTCATAGTTGCACCACTGTTAAGTATCATCATCGGATGATCACTGAAGGAGCTCCGCCTAACTCCCCCCTGACTACCGATGTTGCTATAAAGAGAGAACATTACGCTATCCCTTCAAGTTGCTGCTCAAACCATCCGTAACAGGCTGCATGAGACCAAGATATTATTTCATCATACTCCTGCCAAGAAACACTTCATATCAGCGAAACACAAAGAAAAGAGGCTAGGGTTTGCGTTATAATATAATCCAGTGGCCGATGATTTCTGTACGAGTCATCTTTTGCGATGAGGAGGAGACATTCTCCACTGAAGAGCATGGTAGTCTTCTTCACTGCTGGCATTTAGCATTAGCTAAATTAATGTTGAACTCCTAGCTAATTTTAATTCTTTAGAAACTTAGATAATAAGAAATACAAAAATAGGCATTATATGTTCAGTTAACTCCATAAGAGGCATCAAAATGATAGGCCTAAGTAGCAATTAAAAAATGAGAAATTACACATGATAATGGCATTATATATATATATATATATATATATATATATATATATATATATATATATATATATATATATATATATATATATATATATATATATATATATGTGTGTGTGTGTGTGTGTGTGTGTGTGTATGTATGTATGTATGTATGTATGTGTGTGTGTATGTGCGATTATATTCTATGTATTACAAAAATAGACGTGAAATCTGTTAGTCTAGTTCAGTATATTTTATATTAAGTTTCACTAGTTCACAACAGGTGTAGGATTAGTCATTCAAAAATTTAATTAATAATAATGTGAAGCAAATCTTTACAAAAGTTGTATTTGTTGATGTTAATAAGACTAACAGTTCAACTTGTAACAGTCGTAGGCCTATGTCTACAAAGTTCACACATATGAAGGAGATAAAACAACGATAGTGATGGCAGTTGGAGATGAAAATATTAAAACATAAGAACTGTGATGACCTCTGAAGTATTATAGTAACATCCTTTAATTAAGTAAAATATGACAACAGTAAGCAGTATCAGAAAAAGCCCTGTTTAAGGGAAACTGCAGGTAATTTCTCTGACCCACCACTAGTGTTCAGCTGTTTCACGTGCTTACAACTGAGTTGCCAAATAGCGCCAGATGTCGCTATTATAAGCTGTTGTCCGAAAAGTTTTGAAGTATGTTGCAAAACTTTTTTGAGTGATTGTACATCTATTTAATTACGCGTTGTTCAACTGTAGTGCACAAGTTGGATATACCTCCTTCCAGGCTTGCTTATACTGCAAGTGCTAAACCGCATATTGAGTGCACTCCCCATATCCTCCCTCTCTGCATGTCAGGGAGCCATCTCGAGTTTTGAGAAAAAATCTAACCCACTCGTGTCACGCCCCAGTTTCCATTTCTCACAGTGCCACTAATCTGCGACACTGCCAAGCACCCAATCACTGAAGCACTTATCTTTCTTCTTTCCCCTTCCTGTCTCCCTTACCTTCTGCTGGAGTCCCCTCATTTACCTCTTACTCCTTACTTACCTTCTGCCACAGGCAGAGTACCATTCAACTTCAGTGCCATTTCATGCACTGGCATTTTGCATTGCTCCACGGAGCGCACCGGCACCACAGTGCCACCCAACCAAAATAATCACTCCTAAGCCATTTGCACCTGTATTTAAGAAACAGAGTGCCATACAACCAGTGTTTCCGCCCATAAGGACCTTAGGGCCTTCAGTAGCACTCCCATGTTCTAAGTGTTTCTGCTCATAAGGAATAATAATACCTTCAGGATCACTTCATTTACTAGCATATCTGTCCATAAGGACTCAGACTTCCTTCAGGAATGCTCCCCTAGTGTAACCTTCGCACGGCACACTCACCCATAGGGCCACCTCATTTAAAGGTGCCACTCACTGAAGTGCCAATAATCTAAAGGACACTTCCCCATCATCACAAACCCTTTCCTCGAGGAACGCCCAGTAATCCACTTAGCAGCCCTTCCCCATCAGCAACATGTCAACTGAAGAGCACCAGTATTTCCGGGATATAGGCCAGGCCCTTCAAAAGTTTGTAAGGGAGCAGATTGCCGAAAAAAGAAAGTACGAAGAAGAACAGAGATG
>NC_089755.1:20547053-20549553 GCF_040412425.1 Macrobrachium rosenbergii
CAGGCCACTCACTTAGTGCCACAATTTTCTAAGAAAATATTTGAGGTTATGTCATCTCCTTCACAGTAAGGTGTCATTTTTGGCACCTTAATAGCTTCACTAGAATCTGGAGCAGGCAAAGCATTAGTTAAATGAAGCTAATTTTTCCTTCCAACATTCTCTTCTCTCTTTCTGAGGCTAACCTATTTTCAGTCAGTTCACACTCAGGTTTCTTTGCTGCTTCCTCTGCTAGTTGCTCATCTCTTCTAGCTGCTTCCAGAAGCTAACGGTTTTTGCTTCTGGACCTGTCTCTCAGCAGCTTGTTTCCCCCTTGCCTTAAGTTCCTCGGTCTTCTCAATCTCAACTATTTTATTAACATGTACCTTGACAGATTCATAGTTTTTCTCCTGTCAAACGCAACTCTTTCCCCTCAATCTTCCAGAAAGAACAAGTCTCTGGATCCGTGTTTACAACAAGTTATAAGATACAGAACACAAAAAAAGATCAATATAAAATTGAGAGTGGCCTACTGGTAACCTTACCTACTAAAACTGTAAAAGAAAGAAAGAAAATTGCGAGGCTGCAATTTCCAAACACAATAGGTGTTGTTTCTGAAGTCAGTTTGTATAATGTAGGTCCTGGTCCCAGGGCAACTTATCAAGTGAACTGCACAACACAAACCAAATTAGACATAGAAACAAATGTTTAATTTAAACAAAAACCAAACAATAGTATCTCTAATCCAAGAAAACACACCAGCGGTATATCAGCATAAATGCACAAAATGGCATCAACTTTCGTTTCAATACACACAATTACATCAAACAAGAGATCCTACTCACTGCCCCAATATATAAAGGAAATCCCATAACCGGACTGTTCTAGCTTGTTGTACTGGCGATCCCTAAATATTTAAGTATGGAAGTATGAACACATGGTACCATCCTCTTAAAAACTAATAAATTTATTACAATTAGATAATCAATTAGTAAGCAAATTACAAAATAGCAAGTATAAATGTAATAATATAATATAATAGCTGATGATAATGCTAAAATGACAGATAACTCAAACGAATATTTTTCAAAGGATGAACAAAATTAAATGCAATACAATGGAATCTGTAACTCGAGTAAATAACATTTTATAAGCACTTTGTAAAAAAGCTTACAAACACCAAAACACCCTAAACACAAGTTAACACCAAATATGACAAATTTGCACAACATATAATTATACGAATCATGGCACCATGGGAAGAGATTCCAATGCCAGAGAATTCGGGATTCAGATACTCTCCTCACAACAAAACTCACTTAAGTAAGCACGACGTACCACCAAGGACCTAAGACAAGTAAGTTAACATATTCAGTGCCATCTATAGGTATGAGTATCAACAACTGAAAACACTTTACGGCGCCACCTGTTTAACTTGGATGAACATACAGCAGGCCATAGTAAAAAGTGCAAAAACGTTAGACAAAGAATTGAAATAATAATTTACATATTACTTACAATATACACGCTATATATATTGCTACGAATGTCCGGGGGATACTTACTTGACTCTGGGCGGCAACGGATAACGCAGGGGAGTTCCTTTTATTTGTTACACATCCGACTCAATATTAGGACAATTCGTAGCCAAAAAAGGGAAATATATGGCTTAGGGACTTCTTCATGTGAGGGAATTGTGTAAACTCAGTGGTTATCTTAACTGATTATATTTACATAACAACACAGATCAGAAGAATAACGAATTACTGGGCAGGTAATAAAAAGGCATGGTAACAATAAGGCATGCGTAAATTAATGAATTCTACACAGGATAAATATTCTCACTGGTGATGTCTTCATAACAGGAACATCGCAGAAGGGGTAGAAAGGGAACTGCACAGGGGATAGAACTGAGAGATTCCAAGACGATGTATTTGCAGGAATAATAAGGCACTCAAAAGGTAAACTGAGGAATGCACAGATGGTGCCAGATAACTCAGTTCAACACTAATTGGGATTACATTAACAATGAATGCTCCAATACAAATTACTGAGGGTGATTGCACAATGAAAAAAGTAAATGAAATATTAGACAGAGAAACAACAGGACTCGTGACTGACTAAGAAACTTATTTCCAGTACATTACCTTCGTCTAGATGACGGTGTTCTCTTCGATCGGGCGCTGGCGATGGAAATTAAAATTCCACTGCAAATATTCTGGGTCAATATATATATATATATATATATATATATATATATATATATATATATATATATATATATACATATATATATATATATATATATATATATATATATATATATATATATATATATATATATATATATATATATATATATATATGTTGTTCTGACCTCAGTTAGTTACTATAATTAGATAATTACTAGGATAAGTCTTGAATAACACTTACCTTGGTCAGTAGTTAATACCAGAATGACACATGAAATATACAAAATTACATGTAAGAATAATGGTAGGTCACCAATTGAAAGTTCTAATCA
>NC_089755.1:20554553-20579553 GCF_040412425.1 Macrobrachium rosenbergii
TTAAGTTCCTATCTCTCTCACAGCCTGGCTATGTCCCCATGCCCATAATGACCTAGCTACTCCCATATCGCGTGATGGGGGTGAAAGGGGGGTCACTATTGTCCACCCCAGGTCAGCTGAGGTGGGAGGCTATCCCTACATGAGTGAAAAAACAGGCGCTAACCGCTTTTCTCTAGTTCAAAATATGCTTGGTTCTATCTCACCCACCATGTTTTCTTGGCCCTACAGTCAAATGAAGGGTGAAAAATGCTTCACAGGAATAAATTACTCACTGGCTGCTAGCCAAGAGAGGATAAATTTTAAGAATATATATATATATATATATATATGTATATATATATATATATATATATATATATATTTATATATATATGCATGTGTATATATATATATATAGAAATCAGAAAAATTATTACAAACGTCCTTTAATATCAATTTACTTACTGGAAGTAATATTTTTTTCATATATGTTCCGTCTGGATCTTTTAGTTGATAATAAGTCCACGTCCCGTGGGATCGAACCAGCGGGTTCCTTGGGGGAATCGGGGATTACAGTGACACACTAACCAGTCGGCTGGTTAGTGTGTCACTGTGAGTCCCTGATTCCCCGTCCGTCGCTGGTTCGATCCCACGGGACGGTGGACTTATTATCAACTAAAATTCCCCTTCAATAAATATATGAAAAATATATTACTTTGAGGTAGAGTGAATTGGATATTAAAGGACGTTTGTAGTTTTTTGATTTGTATATGAATCACGGTGATGTGATAAATAGTCATATATATATATATATATATATATATATATATATATATATATATATATATATATATATATATGTGTGTGTGTGTGTGTGTGTGTGTGTGTGTGTGTGTATGTATATATATATATATATATATATATATATATATATATATATATATATATATATATATATATACACACACACATATATATATATATATATATATATATATATATATATATATATATATATATATATATATATATATATATTTATATACACACACATATTTATATATTGGCATGGTGATGAGGTTTTCTAAGCAAGAGGTGCTGGATGCACTGAAGAAGATGAAGAATGAGAAGGCAACCGGACCAGACATTATACCTGTGGAGGCATGGAAGGCATTAGGGGATGAAGGAGTGGATATACTTTACGATCTTATGATAAAGATCCTTGAGCAGGAAAAGATACCAAATGAGTGGCATGGGAGTATACTGATCCCAATCTTCAAAGGGAAAGGAGATGTCCAAGAGTGTGGTAATTATAGGGGTATTAAACTAATGTCCCACACTTTGAAGATACTGGAAAGGATGATAGATGCCAGACTAAGAGAAGAAGTAGAAATAGGTAAAGAGGGAATGGGATTTACGAGGGGAAGGGGAACAACTGATGGTATATTTTGTCTGAGACAACCAATGGAAAAATTCGGGGAAAAACAAAGGGACCTACATATGGTATTCATTGAACTTGAAAAGGCTCATGACCGAGTCCCCAGACAAGAGGTACGGAGGAGCCTGAGGGAGAGGATGGTGCCAAAGAAGTACATGTGATTGATACAGGAGATGTACCGGAATGTATTTACCAGAGTGAGGAGCAGTGTTGGGAGACGGAGGTTTTGAGGTGAGAGTAGGATTACACCAGGGGTCGGCTCTTAGACCATTTATTTTTAACATAGTGATGGACGTTATCATAGAGGAAGTAAGGAGGCAGTACCGTGGAACATATTGTAGACACGGATGATATTGTCCTGTGCGTACAGAGAGCAGGGAAGATCTGGAAATAAAATTGGAAAGATGGAGACAAGTACTGGAGGACAGAGGAATGAGAATAAGTAGATCTAAGACAGAATATATGTGTACCACCAATGATGGGGGTGATAGGAAAGTATTCAGCTTGGGGGAGAACCAATAAAGAGAGTTGAAAATTTTAAGCATTTGGGATCCTTTGTTAATGCTGGAGGAAGTATGGGAGAAGAAGTAAAACGTCAGGTACAGGCAAGCTGGAACAACTGGAGAGCAGCCTCCGGAGTTCTTTGTGACAAAAGAGTACTGCTGAGGTTAAAAGGAAAATTTCATAAGACGGTGGTAAGAACAGCAATGATGTATGGCACGGAAACAGCAAGCTTGAGAAAGACAGAGGAGAATAAGATGGATGTGGCAGAAATGAGAATGCTTAGGTGGATGGCTGGGGTGACGAGAGAGGATAGGATCTGAAATGATTACATTAGGGGGTCGACTAAGGTGGTGGAAATATCAAAGAAAGTGCAGGAGGGGAGGCTGAGATGGTATGGACACCTGTTGAGGAGAGGTGAGGACCACGCTGGTAGACATACTATGGGGATGGAGGTCCTGGGAAGAAGAAGAAGAGGGAGACCATGAAAGAGATGGAAGGACTGTGTGAGGGGAGACCTGCAGAAGCACAGGATAGATATAGATGAAAACAGCTCCTCCGAAATGGCGACCCCATATAAAAATGGGAACAAGCTGGGAGGAAGAAGAAGATATATATATATATTATATATATATATATATATATATATATATATATATATATATATATGTATATATATATATATATATATATATATATATATGTATATATATATATATATATATATATATATATATATATATATATATATATGTATATATATGTATGTATATACATATGTATATACATACATATGTATATTATATATACATACGTATATATATATATATATATATATATATATATATATATATATATATATATATATATACATGCATATATATATATACATATATATATATATATATATATATATATATATATATATATATATATATATATATATATATACATGCATATATATATATATATATATATATATATATATATATATATATATATATATATATATATATATATATATATATATATATATATATATATATATATATATATATATATATATATATATATATATATATATATATATGACTTTTATCACATCACATTGATTCATATACAATCAGTAAGCTTACAAACGTCCTTTGATATCCATTCGCTCTACCTCGGAAATAATATATTTTCATATATGTTACCGAAGGAATTTTTAGTTGATAATAAGTTCGTCGTCCCGTGGGCTAGAACCAGCGAAGGACAAGAACTCAGGACTACAGTGGACGCATTAACCCATCCGGCCAGCAAGTGAGGTATAAGTGGATATCGGCTCCCATATACAAATCCCCCTTCGAACTCAGGCGTTTGTATTTAGAGACGATATCCACCCACCTCTGCCATCTTGACCGTGTAATGCGTTTGTCGCATGCAGCCATATTATGACTTTTTATCACATCACCGTGATTCATATACAATCAGTAAGCTACAAACGTCCTTTAATATCCAATTCGCTCTACCTCCGGAAATAATGTATTTTCATATATGTTTGAAACCGAAGGGAATTTTTAGTTGATAATAAGTTCGTCGTCCCGTGGGCTCGAACCAGCAAAGGACAAGAACTCAGGACTACAGTGGACACGCATTAACCCATCCGGCCAGCAAGTGAGGTATAAGTGGATATCGGCTCCCCATATACAAATCCCCGTCGAACTCAGGTGCTTGTATTTAGAGACGATATCCACCCACCTCTGCCATGTTGACCGTGTAATGCGTTTGTGGCACGCAGCCATATTATGACTTTTTACCACATCACCGTGATTCATATACAGTCAGTAAGCTACAAACGTCCTTTAATATCCAATTCGCTCTACCTCGGAAACTTAAACACAAACACGACAATAAAATGAAACTGCTGATTGAAATAAACCCTTGGACCAACAACGCCAATCATGAATGTGTCGCCAATTTATCAGACAAACATCTGGATAGAAAAGTAACTAGTGTCATAGGCTACGGTTTAAATTTTGCTTTATCAACTGGCGGAAGGAACAGTGTGGGAATTACCAAAGGACTGTGCAACTTGGAAAAATATAGTGATTTAACTAGTGAAGAATTGATCTTAGTTAAGGGAATGATTTAAATTCTTAGGTAGGCAGTAGAAATGTATGGAAATAAGATTATCATATTTGTAAACACAGTACGGGGGCACCACTGCTGAGTTCTCCAACCCTGCCTCCCTGACACCTGTCAGATGTGGCTCTGTAGTCTCCTACGTTGGTACGTTTATCAGTATTGTCCCCTGAGTGTATATTGTGATTTTTAGTCGAATGAGTTTTGAAGGCCACTCCTACCTTGACACCCACCTGTGGGTGGATCTACAGTCTCAAACGGTTGTGTATGTTCATCAGTACTGTTTCTGTTGTATACATATTTGTGACTTTTAATACTATGTATCAGTCCTTCATCAATGGCTTGGGAATAAAGTCGAAACCAGTCAGGACTCAAATCCTGTCTCTTATTTTTCACATGTGGTAATGAGTGATAATTGAATCACGTACAAAATTGATTATAGTCATCATATATATATATATATATATATATATATATATATATATATATATATATATATATATATATATATATATATATATATATATATATATAAATATAAAGAAAGATTAAATAAGAGAGAGAGAGAGAGAGAGAGAGAGAGAGAAAGAAATGAAGAGAGACAGAGAGAGAAAGAAAAGTTAAGTGTTAAACGCAGGAAAACCGTCTTTATACAAACTCAAGACAGTGAGCAGAGTATATTGCACCCAGGGCCATAAAACCGATCATAAAATCTGGAACCTGTGGCTCATGATTCAGCTGACCAAAGCATTACCTAGCACCTCATCAATAGTTAACATTCCAGCCATATCTATAATCCCGCCTTCAATAGGAGGCTTTTACATGAATTTCCATGAAAAGGGGCTGGACAAAGTGAAGTAGTTCACCACTTCTCCAATTAAACATTCTAGGGAGGAGTCATTTACACCTCCTCCTGAGGTCATTTCCGATCAAATCCTCTAAGGAGAGATTTTAACAACACCCACAACTGTCCTTCCCAATCAAGCTGTTCAAGGGGAGGCCTTACAGATAAAATCTCCCAATGAAATAACTTCAAGGGAGGAGATGGAAGATAGCAAGAAGAACCAGGGGTTCCAGAGCAGAACGAAGCCAGAGAAGAATCATTAGAGTCGTTAGTCACAAATACAAGAAGATGCAGTTCTTCCCCTAGCTCCCGTGGTCCCAACCAGACTCTGACCACAGGCTACTTAACCAGATTCTGTCTGCGGTTACTTAACCATACTCCAACCGCGGGCAACTTAACCAGACATAAACTGAACTTCGACTAGCAAGAGTGGTTTTCAAGATAGTAAAACTGTAACCGTAATTGTTCTTGTGTATGTAATTAACTTTCATCATTAAAGTAAGAAGCTACCCATTTCCCCTCCAATACGCCCTTCTGAGAGATATAATTACATTTCATATATATCCCTTCTAAATAATAATATCGTGAGCTGCTGACTACGGAGGAGACGCTGTGGATGAATACGTTGCCAACTTGGAAGAAAGATGCTGGTAAGAAGGGAACAATAATATGTCACACAAGTTATGAAAATAAACTTGTGCACAACATAAATTTGGTGGCAGTGATATAGGATCCAAAAGGTGAGACGAAACAAACAGACATTAACAGAAATATCAGTGCAATTACTTAAGTTACAGTGAAACGAAAGTATACAAAATGAACTTAGATTTTACAACGGCAAGCAAAACTTATATAAAGAGATTAAATCCTGCAATAAAGCGTCAAACAGAAGTGAACATAAACAGTAATGGTGCACAACAGAGAAGCAAAACAGATACCGCAATTAACCACAAAACAGTGAGCCGGCACATCATCGAGCAACAATAGGCAGTGAGTGTGTTTAACAAACTATCACCTCGAGTGTTACATGAGTGTGTTTCAACGAAGCTCCGAAGGCGACAACAACAGAAGAACAACTTATTGACTACAAAAGAATTCCGTAATAACAACAACCTGTAAGTTATCGAGAAAGTGAGATTTACTGTTCTCTCTCTTTAAATGTTTAAAGAAGTGAAAATTTTTTAAATTTATAATAGAGTAAAGATTACTTAACCTCTCTTTATCAAATTGAAAATTAAGGAAACTCTCTCTCTAGTGAATTAAATTTTTTTTTTAAGCGTAATTACAATTATTACTCTCTCTATGATAATTGTTTGTTTAGTAAATAATTTAGAAAGGGAATTCTTATTTTTCTCACTCGGATGGTAATAAATATTTTGAGTAATTATATGCAAATTTGTGTGCTCATTGTGATGGATATTTTTTTTTGATGATATGATGCCCAATTTCGCATAAGATTTTTTTTTTGTGCGTGCATTTGAGTGATTACTTTTGAAGGATTTATTTTACTTGTGCGCTTGAACTCAATTTAAGAATTTAATTTTTTTTTACTATTATGTTTTGATAGTTTCTTTTATTTTACGGTACTGTGTGCATAGTGTAACATTTTTTATACATATATGATGTGGTGTATTCAATTTGAATAATTTTATTGTAAAATGCAAAGAGTCTTTGACGAATTACTGAACACAGTTAACCATTCGCCGTACAATTTAAGGCTGTCGACACTCAGACGTAGCTGAATTACAAGACTAGTTTCCCACTCAACTTTAGTGCAAAGAAATACTAACAATAATAACACAACTAACCAGAACCAAAATAGTGCTAATAATTCTAATAATACTAACAGTAATAACAATAGTAACAATACTAATAATGCCGCACCTTCCAATATTGCAATATGAATCAAGCAGCTGTAATAACAACAGTCACATGCTTCTGTGGGCAGGTGGATGATTCAAATCCTGACAAAAGTCGACTCGAATCTTATACAGTAAATCATTGGTTCTCAGATGCAGATAGTTGCATATCTTCAGGGGGAATAACAGATGAAAGAGCTAAAATAAATGAAGCCTTGATTCTCGTAAGTCCAGAACACGGTGACGCCCACAAAACTCTGAATTCCACGAGTTTTAGTAAACTTAATAACTATACAGAATTCAAAGAAATTTGTTTATCACTTTGGGAACCAGTAAATAAGACTGACAGTTTATAGAACATAACCAGATTCCTTAACCCGCAATATGAAACAGTAGCTAATCTGTACGCAAGTGTTGAGAATGCAATAGATAAAATAACATAGGAGATAAGACACAGTTAGATGATAATGACAATAATTTAGTTGATCTAGGACATGTTTTGAATTACTTGTCATTTGGAACAATATATAATGCCCTTGGAGAAGATGAAAAGAAGGTTTTCATTAAAATAAAAATTGATCCAAAGAAAAACAGCCTTCAAACATTGAAAACGATGAGAGAAGAAATACAAAGAAAGAGATAAATCTCTCCAAAGAATTTGTAGGAATAACAGAAACACAAAATGAAAGGAAAGGCAGAAATAATAATCCTACCTTTAGAATGAATAATAAGATCTATGATAATTCCAGACAAGTAGGGAATAGACCAACTACCTTTCAAGGAAAATATGCCCAAAATACTAAAAGAAAATGGAATCCAAACCAGAAAGGAAGACAGAATCAAACAAAGAGTGGTCCTCCCAAACCTTATAAATATGGTCAACACTCAAACACAAATAATTCAACCCAAGTGAACTATTCCGCTCAAGGAGCAAAGACCAAAGACAGCCTCAGAAAACTGCTGGTATACCAATCATTCTACAAATGAGTGCAGAAGGCCTAGGAACTACACGTTTTTAAGAAGGTAGGACATTTAACAAAGAATTGCTGGTTCAAAAAACAATAAAGAAGTAATTGACCTAAGCAGAATCGCCCAACTTCAAATAAGTCTTCAAGTCAATGACAAATTATCCCTACACATAAGACAACAAGAAAGTCCCTTCAAGAAGAAAATATAAAAACAGAAGAATTAGCAAAAAGGGGAAGTGAAGGTTCATCCACATTTTCCTATTTGCAGAGTAAAGAAATAGTATTTTCCATGAGAGAAGAAGAAATAACCAGAAAGGATTTACCTGTCATTAAAGTTCCCATAAATGGAAAGATATGTACTGTACTCATGGATTCAGGTAGTACTGTAAACATAATAGATAAACACACTGTAACCAGATACTTAGGCGTTGAAGAAACGCTAATTCAGGGTCAAAGCAGAATAATAAAAGGAGTAGCGGGTAAACAGATTAAAAGTTTAGGAAATGTGAACTTAGAAATAGACATTTCGTCACATAAATCTGTTGAAAGTTTTCTAGTTCTAGAAGACAGATTTTCCCCGCACAAGTATTGTTCTCATTTAAATTAATGAAGAAAGTGGAATCATCCTGGATTTTTTGCAATGAGAAGGAAGGATTATTATGAAACAGGATAATCAAAGGAGCGTATGCTTTACGCTTGAAGACGAAAACTTTCACCCAAATCTGATCAATTTGTCTGAGACGGCTTCGGCAAGCGAGAAGACATACAAAAAATACATTATCATCAAGAGAACAATCAAGATAAAATAGAAAAAGATAGAAAAGAGGAATTCCCACAATTGCACAACAGAGAATCAAGAAGATGTGCACATCAAGAAAATACACACTCCGAAGAAAGAAAAGACCCAGATACAAATAATGGTGATCACCGAGATTCTGAATATAACGAAAAACAAGGCGCCTATACTGATAAATATACAGATATAAATACTGATAGTTATAGCAATGTAGTAATAAGTTGTAATAATGAAGGAAAATTACTAAATGAAGTATTATTATTAAATAAAATAAATAAATTTGATATAAATAATGTAATAGCAGTAACTGAAGAAACTAGTGAATATACAGAACACTGTCACTTTGCAGATATAGAAGATGAAGAGATATGTTGCGTAAGCACTGCTGATGATAATAAAGTACAGTTCATACTTAACAGACTAAAGTAATTTTCCATCCAAAGTGTTTAACAAAAATACATTTAAGGGGAAAAGAAGAAATAGAAGTTAAAGACGTTCTGTTATTAAATTAAGAATTGCCAGATTTTGTCAGAATGGATAATTCATTGGTCCACCTGAAGGGTAATACTTGTGAAGTTTATGTCCAAAACTACCCAGATAACAAACTAACACTATATGCAGGGATTGTCTTTTGCAAAGGAATGCCTATTAACAACCCTTTACTAACACTAGAAGAAAAAGCATTTTTCTCTGTAACTGGTCAAAAATCTGAATTAAGCAAAGAGATGAATAAAACAGATTTCCCAGAAAACAAGAATAAATTAATTCATGTATTAGAAAAATACTGATATGTAATAGCTATAGAAGGAGATAAATTAGGCAGAACAAATGTCCTACAACATAGAATTTTGTTAGATGATGGAGCAAAGCCATTCTTTATTCCTAATTACAGATTACCAATAAGCCAAAGAACCATAGTTGATAATTTGATAGATAGAATGCCAATGCCAGTAATTCAAGATATGTTAGCTCAATTAGGAGGTGCAAAAATATTTCCATCCTTAGATTTGCTGAGTGGATATTGGCAAGTACCTTTAGACGAAGAGTTGAAACCATACACAGCCTTCAGCTCACATAAAGAACACTTACAATTTGAAGTCATGCCATTTGGACTCACTTCGGCTCCTTTAACTTTTGTTAGATTAATGTTACAAATTCTTGGAGACATAGAAAATGTTGCAGTTTACCTAGATGATGTTATCATTTTAGTAAAGATTTAGAAAGTCACCTCAAAACTTTAGATATAGTCCTGGAAAGATTAAGAATAGCAGGATTAAAAATCAAATTAAAGAAATATCAATTCTTAATGAAATAATTGGAATACTTAGGACATGTAATTAGTGAAGATGGACTACGCATGCAAGCAGGCAAGATAAAGGCAATAGTTGAATATCCAGCTCCCACACATTTGAAAGCATTGAGACGATTCCTAGGAATGGTAGGCTATTATAGACCTTTTATTAAGGGTTTTGCTACGATAGCCAAACCATTAACAGAATTAACAAAGAAGGATGTCAAATATGAATGGAATAAAGAGCAAGAGACAGCCTTCCAAACACTAAAGAGTAAAATGACAAGGAATCCTGTATTAGTCTACCCAGATTTCTCCAAGGACTTTTACTTAGCCTGTGATGCCTCAAATACAGGGCAAGAAGCTGTATTACTACAAAAGGACAAAACTATAATGAGGGCAGTATATTATGCCAGTAGAGTCTTAAACCCAGCAGAAAGAAATTATAGTACTACAGAGAGGGAATGTTTAGCATTATACTGGGGATTAAAGAAATTTAGGCACATACTTCTAGGGCATAAAGTCAATGTACCTACTGATCACAAACCCATTTGTGATTTGTTTAAAAAGAGAACTTTTGCAAATAACATGAAGTTCAATAGATGGTTCATTAGTGTGTTAGAATTTGCTCCAGAATTCAGATATATCCCAGGGAAATTTAATACACTACCAGATGCATTATCCAGATCCCAAGAAGAAACGGAGAAATGCACTACCACTAATACCTTTTGTTTTAGCTGTCAAGTAGTAGACTTAGACTTAGAAAGAGTAAAAATACAACAAGGAAATGATGCAGAAATCAGACAGATAATAGGACAATTAATGACAGATGAGTCTTTAAAACCTGATTTCGTATTAATAAATGGTTTGTTGTATAAAAGGCCAACAGAGAAGAATGGTTGTTCTCGTCTATACATCCCAAAAACACTAATCAGAGAAGTTTTGGAGCTAACACATCATATAAGTTAACAGGACATCCAGGAATTAAAAAGACAAGCAGAATCATAACCAGAAATTATTTTTGGCCACATTGTAGTGAAGATGCCAAGAAATTTGTACAGAATTGTGTAGTTTGTAACAGAATAAGGGCAACGTAAATCCAAAGGCTCCACTTGAAAAATATCCATCAGAATTGAATCCATTCCAGATCGTTAGTATGGACTTTTTAGGTCCATTTCCTACCACTATTAGAGGGACTATCTAACCAGATATGTAGAAATTGTACCAGTAAGAAATAGAGATGCAATTACAGTAGCAGAAGCTTTTAAATCTAGAATTATCACGAGACATTCATTTCCGCAAGTTCTTCTTTCTGATAACGCGGCTGAATTTACTAGTGAGCTTTTAAGAAAATAATGTGAATTTTACGAGATAAATAAATGTCAAATAACAGCATGTAAACCAAGTTCAAATGGAGCAGTAGAAAGAACAAATCGTAAAATAAAGGATATCCTGAAAACTTTAGTTAAAACTAATACAGAAGACTGGGATTTAGCTTTGGAAGACGTACAGTTTACTACTGTATAAACAATACTGTAAATGAGACAATAGGAGAATCACCACACTGCTTATTGTATGGTTACCAAAAGAGATTACCTAATACCTTACTAGATGATGCAACACCACCCAGAATTACTTATAATTATGATGACTATATTGCATGGAAAACTAGACGTACTTATGAAACGATCAAACAAACGAGGACCAGACTTATCGAATTCACAAAATTCATGCCAAGTACTATGATAAAAATACGACTAAACCAGACATTATAGTAGGTACTCAGGTATTTGTTCAAAATCATATTCCTGAAGGTCCTAATGTAAAGGTTTCTCGTAAATTTCATGGTCCTTATAGAGTATTAGAAGTGTTAAAATTAAATAAGCTTAGAATTATTAATGAGAATGATCTAAAGGAAAGGGCAGTTCACTGGAATCATGTGAAAGTAATAAAAGCAGACGCTTGGTCCACTAAAAAGTTAGAAGTATTGAAGGAGAATAGGGAAGAACAAGTAAACAAAAGATATGAGTTAAGAAAAAGATAAACTTATGTAAAGTGTTAGACTGAAAATATCATATGTATATTGTATTTATAAAAACTAAAATGCCTCATGTATACAGAATATCTGATAAGGATTATTCTTACAGATACAAACATGCGGCTCATCTTAATAATCGTAATACTCCAATTCGTGTCTACAGAAGTTGTCATCCGAAAGGGTGCATTACTAGAGAAAAGGGGATCTATGAAATTAATAAAAGATTTAGGAGTCGTGAGTATAGATATTTCTTCAGTGCTTATCAATGAAATGACTTTGAAAGATGTTCAAAAAGAACTCAAATCCATAATACAGAAGAGTGATAATAACAGTGCCTTACCATTGTTGAAAAGGTTAGATAATAATATAGGAAATATCCTAAATACAAGGTCCAAAAGGTCCCTCTTACCTTTATGGTAACAGCACTAAATCAACTATTTGGAGTCGCAACTGAATCTAATGTAGAAAAAGAAAAGGCTCGAATTGAAAAACTGGAACAGTGGGCAGCAGCAAGAGGTACAGTGATAAATAAAGTGATAACTTCTCAAAACTTAAATGCCCAAGAGATAGAAAAGCTAAAGGTATTCATTACTAAAGTTAACCAGAATGTAACAAAGAACTAAATATAATAAAATGATCAGTAAAACCAACAATTTTTGAATAACTTTGTACTGGAGAGTGAAATTATCTTGCAAGAACATAGAGACATGTTAAACGCAGTCTTGTTAGCTTATAATGGAATGTTAAACCCAACACTAATCACTCCTAAAGAATTAGAAGATATAGTTAATTTTTATTTGGTAGAGAGGCATTATACCCCTATGGTAAAAGATGTTCTCATGTACTATAATCTCATAACTACAAAAGTAGTACATAATAAGATTGTTTTAGTGTTACCATTTAAACAGAAAGATACAGATGTACTGATGTCTATACACCCTTTCCCCATATTGATAAAAGAAAATGTAATCGTTTCAAATATCAACAACATTCATTTTGCATTAGAAGAACAAGGATTAATGATTTCATTTATTACTGATGCCCAATTAAAGGATTGCATAATTTTAAGGGAAAAAGAATACATTTGTAACCTTGATCACCTTTATGAAACTACTAATGCCTATCCTTGTGTTAAAGAAATCGTTGACAACAAAAATCAAGAAAAAGAGTTGTGTACAAGTTTATTCAAACACAGATTTGTTTCCATCCTAGTAGAACAGTCAATTTTTGTTTTTTCACTAGATACTGTAACAGCCATAATCAACTGCCATAATCTAAGTACAAAAGTTAGTTTCAAGAATGTCCATACTTTTGATAAGACTTGCAAGTTAGTTATACCAAACCAGATGTAATTAACTTTCATCGTTAAAGTAAGAAGCTACCCATTTCGTCTCCATTACGCCTTTCTGAGAGATATAATTACATTTCATATATATCCCTTCTAAATAATAATATCGTGAGCTGCTGACTACGGAGGAGACGCTGTGGACGAATACGTCGCCGACTTAGAAGAAAGACGCAGGTAAGAAGGGAACAATAATTTGTCACACAAGTTATGAAAATAAACTTGTGGATAATTCAAGTATATACACACACACACACACACACACACATATATATATATATATATATATATATATATATATATATATATATATATATATATATATATATATATATTATCATAATCTCTTGAATTATTTCATTGATATATATATTTTTAATATAAATTTTCATATATTATTCTTTAAAAGTCCTATTTTAACTTTCTTTAAAAAGTCCTATGTTGATGTTGGGCTTTCTTTAGCTCCCCCTCTTGAGGTGTTACCATATTTGGTATTGTAGTATTTCACCCATTTGCTTTTATCCTTTCATATTCAGCGAGCGGAGTGTTGTTCTGCGCTCTTTTGCTGGTTTCCTAGTTTCTCCTATTGTTCTCCTGTCTTCCTGACCTGACATGGGATTCTGCCTGTTCTAATGAAAGGATTGGTTTTCAGCTCCACTGAGAGGAGATCTCGCCACCCTGCTATTTTTTTTGTGCACTCGCTGACCTCTGCAAAATTATCAAGGGTCTCTGCTTTTCTTCGGGTCTTGTCCCAAGAGTATGTATTGTAAGCACGCTCCTACGAACAGTATCCTGTGCTGAGTTGCAGTGTTGAGGTCTTCCTTGCGCCCTCTTGCCTTGAGCTGTGCTGTGGGTCAACCTGTTTGCCCACCTGAGAGTGTGTAGTGGCGTTGTCTCCTGGAGTCGTCAGGAGGGCCTCTGAGTTCGAAGAAGGGTGAGAATTACCTACATAATTCTTCGCTATTTATTATATTAAAAATATCGATACTTGCCATACTGGATTGTTGGGTCATCGCCAGGACCATTGTCATCTCATCGCCCCCTTGTGTTTTTTTATTTTTCTCCCGAGTAATTTGATGTGAAACCCGTGCCTTAAGGACAGATTTACTTAGCTAAATAAGCTATTTAATGTTTATATTTTCTTCAGTGAAAATGGTGATGGTTTCCATGCTATTATTTATTATATACTGGAAATATTAGGTTTAAGGATATTTTTTCCTCTCTTATGCCTCTTTGTATCGTGTGATAGTTGAAATTCCAATTTTGTACAAGTGTTATTTTCTACCTCCTACTAGTTCTTTCTCTTATTCTACCGGATATGATAGTTAGCTAGGAGAATGGTGGTAGTGACTGAGGTTTTGTTTGCAAGTGAGTTTTCCTGTCCCTAGATCAGTTTTTGGGGGATCATCTTTTGTAATATTTAAGTTTACTTATTGTTAATAAATTAATTATTAAGGTTTTTGTTCTTGGTTTGCTTTCCTCTCCTGAGTGTCTCTTCTTGCTTGAGATCTGTGTTATTTTTTGTTTGGAATCTTTGTCCATTTTGGCAACTGATTCTGAGAAGTGAATCTGCATAATATAAATGAAGATTTGCTGTGGCTTTGCATTAGTAAAGGAGTTCATAACAATATATATATACATACATATATATATATATATATATATATATATATATATATATATATATATATATATGGTTCATAACAATATATATATACATATATATATATATATATATATATATATATATATATATATATATATTATATATATATGTATATATATATATATATATATATATATATATATATATATATATGTATGTATGTATGTATGTATGTATGTATGTATGTATGTATGTATGTATGCATGTATGTGTATATGTAATTGAATTATCCACAATGCCCTCTTAATTTCTGGAATTCTTTACACTTTTTGGATACGCTTGTCACTACAAAGCCTTAAATACAAATGCATCAGGCTTTGTCCTAACAAGTGTGTCCAAAAAGTGTGAAGAATTCGAGAAATAGATAAGTATACCTTAGTTTAACAGACCACTGAGATGATTAACAGCTCTCCTAGAATTCGAGGTAAATTCTTAAAGTAATAACTGTTTATCATTTGCAATACTTTCAGGCGAGTAAGATGGTGTTTGTGTGGTGGGGGGCGAAGAGGATGGAGCGATTAGACCAATGTGAATAAGATAGCTCCCGATCAAATGTATTTTTTATATACTGAACAAAAAAAAAAAAGTATGCATTATTGAAACCCTCTCTCCTCTCCATTAGTGGTATTTATTGGACACTGATAAAAAAGAAAAAGAAAAGCAAGCCTAATTGATTCTACCCTCCATCAAATATAGCTTTAAACTGTATACTTAAAAATCTCTCCCTTTCCATCAAAAGTATTCATCAGACATCAGTCATGAGAGTCGGCCTAGTCATGACTCTTGATTCGACAATTCTGTGACGAGGCAGCAGGGCAGAGTGCGCTAGAAATCAATGTTGTTAAACAACCTACTTACTTGATATGTAAAGCCATATGGTACTGCTGTAAACTAATCATTAAAATTAGATTACTTGCAAGGCAAAGAATCATAATTAAAAGACAAGCAATCCACTTGCTTCATTTGCTTCATCACTGCTCCCCCCATATCCAAGGCTACTCCGACCTACCATTAGCAACCTCCCTCGGTGAGAGCAGTGTTAATGATGAACGGTTATCTTAAAATTCCCCTAGCCGACAAACAAAGCCTTAAAATGCACATCTTTCTAGAAAATATTTGCTCAGAATTACTTTTTCTTTCATTTCCTGAAGTATTTGCATAAACTCATTTTATACCCTTTATCTATCTATCTATATGTATATATATATATATATATATATATATATATATATATATATATATATATATATATATATATATATATATAAACAGATATAGATAGACAGATAGATAGATACAGGGTGTAAGATGAGTTTATGCAAATATTTCGGGGGAAATGAAAGAATATATATATATATATATATATATATATATATATATATATATATATAAATATATATATATATATATATATATATATATATATATATATATATGTATATATATATATATATATATATATATATATATATATATATATATATATATATATATATATATATATATATATATATATATATATACAGTATATATTTGTTTGTCTGTGTCTGTACACAAAGAGATGCAGTTTTGAATGACGAACATCTTGCATTATCTCTGACTCTCTAAGTGACCAAAACTAAGTAAAGTGTGCATATTTCATATAGACGCCCGCGCATACGCTCACAGATTCATACACACACAAACTACGTATATCGGATTTCAACGATCCAACCGACGCTGGATTTTTCTTAAATTATTTTCCAAGGAAAGTACGAGTAATGAATCACTCACTCAGACCCCTTCAGTGAAAGAAATGGGCTGGCAAACGAAAGGGAACAGGCGTGGACAATGATGAGGGAGGATATTCCCATTCTTTTAATTCTTATTCTTCAGACAAGTTATGAGAGACATGGACCCATACGTTTCCAGAAGCACTTCACCCCATCGAGAAGGAAGAATCAACAGTCAAATTCCAATATCCATAAGGGAAAAAGAATCGCTTTGTTTCTCAGACAATAAAACAAGAGGCTATTGTTGGCAGGTGGAAATGCGAATTTTGGGGAAAATGATGCAAGTGCTTCTCTCCCGGCACTTGTTTCATCTCCCAAGCATCGTCCAATAAGTGGATCCATAATTCTCCCTTCTGCCTCTATCATTTTATCGCCTATCCCCCTTCGCCGAAATTAATCAGGGAAGCTAAGATATTCCCTTTCCCTGACTCCCTACCCCTCTCCTTCCATCCCCTTTCCCTTCCTCCTCCCCCCTCCTTCATCTCCTCCCTACACCAATGCTTTCATTTCACGTTTAATTTATAGTGTCACTGCACCCTTGCAGTCGGCTATCCGCCTCCCTTCTCTCATTTATCTTTGCATATTGCATTTCTATGTGCAATGGAATGCCAGCGAATATTACAAGGTTTTCTTTTGCATGTGTGTGAATTATTCTGACTGTACTTCATCTTCTCAAGCTCTGCTTGCTGTTATTAGTTTACCAACTGCCTGCAGTTCCCGAAGCAGTGAGACGTGTCATGATTGAGTGAGAAGTACTTTTAAAACTTTCTTTTTACAAAAGACATATTTTACTTTCTAATCGTTTATATATTTTTTTACCTCTTAACTTTTAACCATTCATTTATTTTTTCTATGTCTACTTGTTTGCTATTCTTTTGATGAAACCATTGTGCGCCTAGTCATGGCTATTTTAGCTATTCTGTTTTTACTTCAAGAAAATTTACAGGACTTTTGCTAGTGAAGGAGGTAAAACACCTCTTGATTTCTTGAACAATAAATGATTAAAATAGCATATCCCGCTTGTTTAAGGAATCAAAGGGTCTGTCCCATGCTGTTTTGCAGTTTGGGAATTCTTTTGCATTTCAGATTCTAAACTCTCAAGGATTGAGATACAGCGTCTTGAGCTCTTTTATACTCTTCGAGTTTCTAAATGTTATACCCCAGAAGCGTCTCTCGTTTATTTAAACAAAAACATAAAAAAACGGAAATCTCATATTTCACAAATAAAATCGTTCCTACCTTGATTTTCTCCAACATTCAAATCAATCCTGATACAGCAGTCCAAAAATGGCTGTCATTCATCGCGCATCCCTACATATATTTTCGAAATTTCATTTTTGCTAAGTTGCAGAAGTAAAGCGCCTCAATATTTTGACATTTTTGGACTCTAATATTAAGGTCTATTAGTTATCCCTGATAAAAGATGAATACAAATTCATTCAAAGTACTGTTGCTCATGGTTCAAATTCAGCACAGTTCCACTGATATTTTTTTTTCAAAATTAGAACTTAATATAACGACTTAAGATATTAGTACTGTCTTTGAGCCTAAACTTTATGTATTATATACTTTCATAGTTCTTAAATTGATAATACATACAAACACACACACACACACACACACATATATATATATATATATATATATATATATATATATATATATATATATATATATATATATATATATATATATATATATATATATATATATATATATATATATATATATATATATATATATATATATATATATATATATATATATATATATATATATATATATATATATATATATATATATATATATATATATATATATATATATGTATATATATATATATATATATATATATATATATATATATATATATATATATATATATATATATATATATATATATATATATATGTGTGTGTGTGTAAACCATATATGTATGTATATATGCATGTATGTATGTTTGTAAATATATACATAAATATATTACTGTATGCATATACTCTTTGAAATAAATAAGAGGAAATAGATATAGACGGAGAGAGAGAGAGAGAGAGAGAGAGAGAGAGAGAGAGAGAGAGAGAGAGAGAGAGAGAGAATTCTTAATGAAAGCAAAAATAAGTAAAAACGAGAAACAAAGAGTGATGAAGGGAAACTTCGAATAATAGCCGAGGGAAAAGGGGGACGGTCAGGTGATGACGGATGACAATCGAGCGGACAAAAGGAGTAATTCTCATGGAAGAAGCCAGTTACCGGAACGCCTCGCCCAGAAGAGTCTTTTATAAGCAAGGAATGTCAGGTCATTTTGAGTTTATGAATCAGGGGTCTACATTTATCTGATTCATTTTGTTTTTTTTTTTAATTTCATGGTCCATTAGAAACAAGGCAATGAAACTGACACCTTTTGTCATGCAATTATCTCGTTTCAAATAAAGGCTGTTTTTTTAATCTGCTTATTATCTTTTTTTTTTCACTGCGCTTCAGAAACCAGACAGTTGCATCAGTCCCTTACAAAGGAATCCTCTATAGTATCATGACTGAACATTGAACCTGATGCGTACAGGTAAGGGTCTACAATCTTTTTGAAGTAGCCTATCTGATTAAAAGGCTCCCCGGCCCCACCCTAACTCTCTCTCTCTCTCTCTCTCTCTCTCTCTCTCTCTCTCTCTCTCTCTCTCTCTCTCTCTCTCTCAATGCCAAGAATTCACAGTTTCCCATAGTAGCATTATTTCCAAGGAGTCCCGCTAACACTTAACTGCATGTCACAATCATTTCTTCTCTGGGAGACACGCACTTTCTGTAAAATCTCTATCCTATGAAACTGATACAAAGTTAATCATCTCATACAAATAAGTCATTCATCATCGTCAATTAGCAACGTGTCTGAAGACATGTCAAACCCTGTTATGAGATTGTTCCTTGGCCGGTGGTGAGAAAGTCGTGGGAATTTCGTCCCTACATTATTTTCGATCCTTAACGAGAGCCGCTGCTGTAACGCGAAAGCAATTAAAACCTCGAACTCGCGGAAGTTCTGGATGGAAAGGGAAAGAGGATTGAACAGAGAGGAATCGAAGGTGAAGACCAGAATTAATAGGAGCATCTCGTATCTGGCAAGGTCACCTCTGCGCATGCATGATAAGAAATGGCATAAAAAGGGAGAATGTAGCAATCCTGATTACGTGTCTAAAAGCAAAGCCAAGACCGGCAATGAATAATAAAATAGAAGAGCTGTAACAGACTATCGATCACGCGAAATGAGTGATAGGAGAGCAGGTGGCGTGATTGACTGATTGTAGTTCTGTCTGACGTCAGAGTCTGTGACCACCGACGACGAAAGATAAATTTAGACTTTAAAGCAAAGATGGGTTCATAAGGCAATAAAAAACTTTATCTGGCTTCATAGACTAAGCATTAACGAAAACATCCTCTTAAGTGAAAATTGAGTAATATTGGACTGATATCAACGGGCGCCTCCATGCTACCTGAATGAAGTGGCTCTAGGAAATTTTCAGTTGCTTAGTTGAGATAGAGGTGCAGCAGGATCCAGATACGAAACTAATTAGAAAGCGAAAAGCGAAAAAGAAATGATCCGATGATTGTTACTTGCAAAGAGAGAGAGAGAGAGAGAGAGAGAGAGAAAGTGACCAAAGCGGAAAATAACTATGGAGGTGTTGTTATTAATGAAAGATACGAGTGCGACCAATAGAAATAATACAGTTGCAGAAGAAGAATTGAGAATTACGTCTCCAATTGTAAGAAGAAAAGTTGGATAAGTAAGTGTAAGGAAATCAAAGGGTACGACAAGAGGGAGAGAGAGAGAGAAAGAGAAAGAGAGAGAGAGAAAGCATCTGCGACTGAAGAGCGGCTTATGAAACAAAAAGGCTAAAAAGAATCGAGAACAGCTGCACCCACCAACCCATCCATCCACCCCCATCTCCTCGTCATGTCATGCTAACATGGTGGCTACCGCTGGTAAGGATAGAAAAATTATACCTGTGGTCTGAGTCTGAACTGGTATGGAGAGCCTGGCTGGGCTTTTTCAGAATCATCTAATCCCTCCTGACAGTCTGTGTGGCATTTATAATTAAACCGCACTCAACTCAGCGGATATTTTTTCCATTAGTGAAATCAAGCAATCTAGGCTAAGTGCAACCGGCTGAAAGCATTTTGCTATCATGAAATGTCATTAAGGTTTCCTCGTCTTCGGGGGTTTAATTCCCCTTTCCCTTTTCGAAACTGTTTTCGTGTCGGTCTTTTCAGTCACGGATTGGTTAATCGCCAGGTTGCCTCGTATCTCCCTCTGCTGTAATGAGTACCTTCATTTTCTACATCCTGCTGGCCTTTTGATATTAAAAGCTATAACGACAGGTGACTGGTATCGTCTTTATGTCTAACATGAGCTAAGGATCACATGGCTGGGGTTAACCCCCCGCCGCCCCCACCACCCCCAACACATACACACTCTTCCTCTTAATTGCCCTACGATTCAGCGCTTTCAACCTTTTCCTTGACATTAACTTATTCACCGACTCTTTCCTTAACTTATTCACAGACTCTTCCGTTGCTTTGTTTTGTCGGTCGATTTGTTCCAGTGGATTGAATGTAATAATGGACAAAACATAAACGTCATTAATTTGCAATAGAACTGAAAACAGCAAGTTATCGACAGCAACAAATATGTTGTGCACAATGACAACATCTTGAGAGTGGCGTCAATCCATTATGTAAGTTTTCAATAAGGATGGATTTTGCCTTTAATCGTTAGTTAAAATTACTCATAAACGCTGTCCCAAACTCTAATGGTGTACTATCTCTACGCTAATAATTCTTTTAAAATTACATCAACTTACACCAGAGACATAAAATCTCAACAATGACTGTCATGATTCCATAAACCGCTTCCCATACAAACAGCGTAAAGAAACTGATATCTGAAGCTGATTAGCAGGGCTGGGCGAAAACCGCTTCCCATGCAAACAAAGGGCACCGAATGACGGTTTCAAAATAATGAAACATAAAGCTTTCAAAAGCCGACCGAGAGCCAGGCAATAGAGCACAGGTTTCTTATCTAAAGCATTTTCGATTGATTCCACGAACCGGCATGCCCTCAAAAGCTTTCAATGTTACTTTCTATATATTTCACGACAGGAATAACCTGGTTTGCATACTTCATCTCCTACGTCATTTTCAATATATTTTTTAACTAAAGTGTTACGGATTATAAATAGCTGGACTCGCAACTTCCAGGGTCACCGATGAAATACTGAAGATCATACCGCTCCTCTTCGCTTTTGTTTCGTGGCGGTATCTGCGCCTCACCGAAGCACAAGTGGTCCGTTTTTCCTCGGTTGTTGCTGTCGCAAGTTATGAAATTTGTAGCTGAGTGGTCATGGACGACATTTCCTTTGAGCTTTCTGTTTATGATTACGTAGGTTTTTTTTGACAGATCTGATATGAATAACTGAGACCCTCAAAGGGTTTTCGAAATGGACTAAGATGCCAATAAGTGAACAACTCACTACTTTTAGTACAAGACCTTTTTGAAACAATCCATAACAGGCTACCAAGCTGCTAAGTTAAATTTAATAGAAGAACTTCACTATTTGTAAAAGAGAATGAAAACATAACAAGAGCAGTGTCGCAAAATACAGATGAAAATGACAAATAACAATAAACAAGCAGTGCAACACAGCTTTGTACAGCACAAAGAATTACAATCCAACTTAGTACAGCAAAGTTTAGCACAGCACAGCACAGTACACTGAACTGCATACTTTAGTACAGTGCAGTGACTTGCAGCACAGAGCAGTACAGTAAGGTTTATTACTGCTCGGTGGCCTACACACAATTTCATGTGGAAAGTTGCAGTAGGTACAGTGAACTGCACAACTTAGTGCAACATAGCTCAGTACAGCACAATTCACTGTAACTTATACTAGTAGAGCACAGAGCACAGTTTATGACACCTTAATTGCTGACCATCTTAGCACGATACGTTGCAATGCATCATAGATTATCGTGGCACTGTAATTAGCACCACGTAATACTTGCATTTCTTCAAAATCTACTCTGTTTACGAGTGCTTTATTTCATGCAAGGAAATTTTTCTGAAAATAAATAACTTTTTTTCTGCAGCTTAATCCAGTCATTAAGTAAAAAATAATGATCAAAAAATAATTTACGAAAGAATGAAAGATAGTTCAAGGCAAAAATAAATCGATCTATGGACTGAACAGATTTGATTTTGCAGCAGTAAAGGTACTTGTTAACTCACAGTCAGTAACACCCATATTCCTTATAGATCTCATATATTCAATGAGACTTACAGATCCTAGTAATTATGACTGTAAAATTGACTGTGGTCTCATGAAGTTCATATTTTTAAACTAAATAAAAGAGTGAAATGAATAAGAATCGTTCAAAAAGATAGAGCAACTAGTGAATATGATATAATAATAAAGACCACATAGAAAAACTTGAACAAGAGAACATGAAAATTAGGACCCTTGAAGACAAACAAATAAAACTAAGGGACATGAAATAATAGTAGTAAAGGTCATACAAAAATAATGTAAAATAAATAATAATAATAATAATAATAATAATAATAATAATAATAATAATAATAATAATAATAATAATAATAATAATAAAGACTATCGAAGAAGAGCAGCTCAAATTATACACCATGCAAGAACAAAAAGACTCTTGAAGAAAAGGAATAATGTAAAAAGAATGAAAGAATAGTAAAGACTTTTAAAGAATAACATCTTAAACAAGAGATCTTGAAAAAAAGTTAAGTATACCTTAGTTTTACCAAACCACTGAGCTGATTAACAGCTCTCCTAGGGCGGGCCCGAAGGATTAGACTTATTTTACGTGGCTAACAACCAATTGGTTACTTAGCAACGTGACCTACAGTTTATTGTGGAATCCGAACCACATTATAGCGAGAAATGAATTTCTATCACCAGAAATAAATTCCTCTAACTCTTCATTAGCCGGCCGGAGACTTGAACTCGGGCCTAGCGAGTGCTAGCCCACAACTCTACCGACCTGCCCAACGAAGAGCTAAGACAGCTTGAAATGTAGTCATACTTATTTGTTTTCAACCAGAACCGAACGGATACGCATTCAAACGTCCTACTATGGAAGATATAAAGTCGGTGCTTACAGAAGTGAGAAAACAATCCCAACTCTAATTATCCTAGCCTATTTTGGCATAGCGTAGAACATTAGTCATGTTTTCCCCAGGTATCAGGTTCGATCCCAGACTGCCGCTCACCAGTCGACCCTGCTATGAATGGATACCAGCATCAGCTGGGAATCAAAGACGGAAAAAGGGAAAGAGTTGTCCCCAGCACGTTTTCTATTATCTTCAACTGCAATTATTGCGTCCTCATATTCTAATTTGATGACAAAACCTCATTAAATTCATCTTTGGAGGGATGAAGATATTCAGATATATTGCATTTCTTCTTGAAAAATAGCAGGGCATAACTTCATGAGTCTTTATTTTAGTGAATAAAAAAATGTACTCTTTTATTTTGATGGGGAATCTGGGTTCTGAATTAATTCATGAGCCTGGTAAGGAGAGGATTTAGTTAACTACTTTTATCTGTTTATTTTCTTAGTTTCCTAACTTTAAGGTTCTCATGACAAACTCATGAAGGCTATATACCAATTTTTATGGTTTACAATTCAAGTAAACATTTCAAACGAATAATATGTGAATTTAAAAAATCCTATTTCTCTCTACGACTCTGAATTATTTTTCATCCGTATTTTAAATGAACAAACATTCATTATTCAACAAACCTAGAAAGCAAGCTGGAGCAAAAAACAGAACTCCCTTTTGTGAAACAAGTAAAGCAGAGAACAAAATAACAAATAAAAAAGTAAATTATCAGAAAAATAAATAATTATATAAAGAAATAACAAGTACAAGTCAGAAAAACTGCTTAATTTATCTTAATACTGTACTTTTACACAAGTCAATTAAGCCACCACTACAACCTTATCTTTGAACGAAAGGAAAAGGCACTGGGGAAACAATAGACTGTCTTCATATGATAGAGAATCGCTGGATTTTGTATTGCGTAAAAAATGAATTATCACTGTTTCATTCAATAGTTCCTAAATCTTACCAGTTTTTATTTATTCTTGCAGAATCCTTTCGTAATAAGTCCTTGCACAATCATATATCATTTCTTTTCCTTCTCCAAATGGGGATCAATCCAAATTTGTTCTTACAGTTTTCTTTTAGAGGTAACAAGTTCCTCTAAAATAAACTGAATCAGAAATCTTCTTTCATCCAACCTCACGGAATATATATATATATATATATATATATATATATATATATATATATATATATATATA
>NC_089755.1:20584553-20619553 GCF_040412425.1 Macrobrachium rosenbergii
TTTCTAGCATTAGAACACATGCTACTAAATGTAAAATTCATGTTGAAAAATCACATTTTTCGATTCTCAGTGCTACATCTCAAACTGCCTTTTTAACTACCCTTGAGTCATTATATATAAAGCACCTGTCCCCTAATTTGAATAGTAACACTTCTGCGGTTTCTCTCTTGCTTAAGGTGTTGTCTGGGCATTGACGTTTCTTCAGGCCATTCTTCCTCTTGCGTTGTACTGTAAAAGGTAGTTAAATTTCCTTAACAAACTTGATGAATTTTAATATATTTATTTATTTATTTTATTTTATTTTATTATTTTTTTATAAAATTTTTCTGCTTTTATGTTGACTTTATAAAAAAAATTTTTACTGTCGGTATAATAATTGTTATTTTAACTTTAGTTTTAACTGCTCTTTATAATTCATTGCAGACTGATGATGTGCAAAGGATTGCACGAAACGTTTCTAAATAAAGAACTTTGAAGACTTCTTGTCTTATGGATCCCTGATTGTATGTATATATATATATATATATATATATATATATATATATATATATATATATATATATATATATATATTATATATATATATATATATAGAGAGAGAGAGAGAGAGAGAGAGAGAGAGAGAGAGAGAGAGAGAGAGTATATATATATATATATATATATATATAGAGAGAGAGAGAGAGAGATAAAATTTACCGGTCAAATTTTACCAGATGCGTATGCATCTGTAATAGCCACAATACCCTCTTACCTTACTGAATTCTTTGCACTTTTTGCATATGCTTGTTACTGCAAAACCTCAAATCCAAATGGAATAATATGACGAAATTCTGATGTTCGTAGCAGGAACGAGGTCACGTTATCGGCCTGACTACAAAAAGGACGAAGCTCTACTACCGTTAAGAGGCATTATGGCTAATTGATTTAATGTATATGTATACATACATATATGTGTAAATATATGTATATATGTACATTATATATACTGTATATATGTATGTATGTATATATATATATATATATATATATATATATATATATATATATATATATATATATATATATATATATAAAATGGGTTGACTTCATGGAAAGAGAACACTATAGTCACTACCACATTCATACTTTAAGTACAGAATGCTGGATAAACTTATTGTTCAGTAAAACATCCATATTAGTTGTTTCTTGGCCCTACACTGAAACCTCATCAGCAATGTTGAACCCCTTACATGCACTGCATACTCATTTACCCCTACCTTGCACACATTCTCGGTCTTCCCAGACATCAAGGCCATTCCTTTTCAATGGGACAGTCACCACAAATATCCAGCGTTTTCTAGCTCTTCCTTTACTCATCCCCACCAACACTTCCGAATTTTACACTCTTTTTCGCCAGCCTATCATCTTCCTTTTTTTCTACTATCATCCAGCGTTTCATATACTACCAGCCGTTTTACTATTACCCATCTCCACATATCTCACCTGTGTATTCTTCTCTTGCAAAATATCCTAAATGTCTCCACTACCTTTATTCCTTCAGTTATTTTGTGTGACTCACGTATTTCACACGCTATCATCATCCGCTAAATTTTCTCCCAGATAGTTGAACAAACCCTCCATATTGACACTGATCGATCCTCCTAATTACATTTGCCTTATAAGTGTATACATGGTCACTGTCACTTCCGATTTTCTCCTGTTGTGAAAACTTTAAACTCTTATACTGTTTTCTAAAGTTTATTTCCAATGTCCCCAGTCAGCATACCAAACATTCTGCGCTCTATTCACGACTCATTTTCTTATTTTATAACTTTGCACTCACATGTACAGTCCTTTATATGACTTCTCGCATCGCTCCATCATGAAGATAATGAGAAGCCACGGAGGTATGATATACTCTTGTCTCAGAACAACTTTTAAATCAAATCAATCCGTCTTCCGCCTACATATTCTAAATTATTTTAGAATTTTTAATCACTCTCAGTAAGTAATCTATTATACCACACATAAACACTGCACTCCATATACCTCTCTATTAGTTCGATCATAAACCTTATTCAAATCCGTACCACATACAGCATTTCATTTTACTTTTCAATTTATCAATCCTCCTGTCATCTGTTGCATTTTTCAGTCAAAATCTTACCATATATCTTCCCTGATATACTGCATAACGTTATGCCTACAATTCTTACAGTTTCCTAATTACTTTTACCTTTATACAGTGGAGCAATTATTCTACTCATCCATTCGTTCAGAACTTTCACTCATCCCGACTTACCTTACAAATCCTGAATACCCCTTCTATCAAACCACCATATCCTTAACACAGTATCTCAGTTCTAATCCCTTCAACTCTTGGCATCTTTTCAAACTTCAGTCTGTTAATTACACTTCTTATGTCCTCAAAAGTCACACCCCAACCATTCATTAACCCTTTCCTCTTGCATCATTGAGCACTGCCTCTCATCTATTCTCCATGTTCATCAAATCGTCAAAATAGGCACGCCTTCAACCCAAAATAGCTTTCACTTCAGACAACATCTCCCCATATGCATCTTTTATTTGAAGGTCCATAATGCTCGTTAACCTTTCACTTTGCATTAACGTCCCAGCAGAACTTTTATTCTCTTTCATGCTTTTCCTCACTTTTTCTCCATTTTTATGACTTGCTTTCTTTTTTTATCTTGACTAAGCTATCCTCAAACTTGTATGTCTGCACATGATCTTTTGCCATCCAACTGCTATACCTCAAATAATCTTCTTTATTCCTTCACTAAACCTCTTATTTCCTCATCCCACCACTCCACTTGCTGCTTTTATTCTCTTTCCCTATCTCCTATACATACAAAAACTTCTGGTTGTCCAAAGAACATGACTCTCAAATCACCCCTACTCTTAATCTACACCTTCCTCCTCCATATCTCTAACCCTAGCCCATATTTCATCCATTTTCTCTGATACTCTTCGCACTGCCATCTCATTCAAGTCACCTGTGTTAATTACATATAGAGCAACATTTTCACCCTTACCTCTCCAACTCATATCTACTCTAAATTTTGCTTCAGCCAACTAAAAAACAGAATTACCTCTGCTATTCCTCTCCTCAACATTTTAGCCATCAACTTGTTCTTCCATGTGCTCTGTACCAACACATTATATATATTACTACATCTTCCCAAGCGTCCAAGCTACCAAACGCTTAATTTAAAACTCAGAAGTAAGAATACAATTGTCATGGTCCCTTTCTCTCTCCAGGGAACCGTAACACAAATTCCATTATATTTAACCTCATAAGAATTTTTCCAGAAGATTTTAGGTTCTTAATTTATACCAAAGAGGAGTGGAGTGGACTGGTGGACAGAGAAACCATTGAAGAGGGTGTAATAAAATACTCTGGTACCTTAAACCTAGTTTATTAATCCTAATTACTGTACATATTTGCAATGAGTCTAGGATTCAGAAAGCGGAGAGACAAAAATAATAATCATGACCGTTACTATAACTAATCATTTTAAACCAAAAACAAGTCAAAATAACGTCGTTACTTTGACTTTATCAAATTCCATAAACTCTCCATATTACTTTAACTTCAACAATTCCTCAATCAAAAAACGATCAATATAAATAAAAAATATCAGCAGCATTACACAGCATCATAACATACAAATGAACACTACATTAACATCATAAACATGATTCATCAACATGAGCTACTTCTGCTTAACACAAGTCATAATACTTGTTCAATAATCAATAATGGTAAACGGTATCCTCAGGAGTAATAACTGTATCCAAAAACAATGGTATACCCTAACGTCGTAACCTCAGATTCTCGAGGACGAACATCGCCACACTGCTGAACTATCACTGATATCCTCTACCTCACGACCACCGCAGCGCCGATGCGACAACAGCCATGCTGCCAAAGAAAAACACTTCTTCCAAAACTGATGACCAGGGTTCAGTCACCACAATCCTCAGAACTGAATTGACGTACTCATCACAATGGTATCCATCCACATCATCACTGCAGAACCTCGAGGACTACCATCGCCACACTACTGAGACATCACCTCCCATGGTGCTGATGGGACAACAGTGGTCGTTGCCATTGAAGAACACGCCTTCCTTTCCAATGATCAATGTTCAGCCATTACCATCCTCAGGTAATAAGAATTACCAACCGCAAGGTAACATTTCAAAAGTTACTGCTGCTTCCATTCCCGACTTGAGGTTGGTCGAGAAATGGTCGATCCACTTTCCAAATTCTGACTGTCCATGCTGAGGACAAACTTTACCTTGCCTTTGCACACGACACGCAGGAGGGCAGTTAAGACAGTCGAAACGAGGTAATTTCAATTTAATTACTTCAAAGAACTGAAGTGCCTTACACAATGCATTGCTTAGCCCTGCCTGACATGGAAGTGTGAAAGGAATATTGGTCCCTCCTTAAATCCATTAATTGTACTCTATATATCTGTTCCACTTTCTCTCTTTGAACATGCGACTGTGGGAAGCCCTTTAATTTTCAGGACATGAGGCCAGGAGGAGATTAATTTCTGGACACAGGCAGAATAAACCAGATTAAGAGAGAGGTGCGGCTCCTGTAGGGACACCTGGAATTTGCTCACCATGAGGTGACCCGAGATTCAAATGATGCATGCTCATAGAGGGATGACACTATCCCCATCTGCATGAGGAAAGCATTATAAAAGGATGGACCGAAGGAACAAGAAATTAGAGACAGATCTGGATGCGAGCAAGTCACAGCCGCCCTTTGCATTCCCACCTCCTTCAGAGCACCATGCCTCTACCACGTGGTCCTATCTTGTAGGGGGCCTCAGTATTCTTACCAGTAAAGCCTTTTAGCCCTCCTCCGCCGCCATTATCCATGCTGAAGCTACCTCTTCTATAAGGTTGTAAAGGTTCTTTTCATTCAGTCATACTGTTTTAATTCTCATACTATACTTCCTATTTTTATTTCTAAGTGCCAGTATTTCCATATTAATCTCGCCTTGTTAGAGCAGTGTTACGAAAATTCCAGTGTTGAGTAATTATGTAAAATCGTGTGTTCAAGGCATCCTTGGTACCCTCCGTGCACCTCCTTGTCCTATGCATATTTTACTGTGTCCTTACTGGCCTTTAATTCGTAAATCTCTCCGTTTACAGAGAGATACTTAACCATGGAATTCTTCCTTGATTGTGCCTCACCCTTTGTGGAGTCCAAGACTCCCCTCATCAGCATTGTCACAGCGACGGCTATACCTTCAAGTGTTCCTAGTTATAATTAATCTCTCAGGCCTTACCTGCCTGTTTATTTCGTTTCATCTTCTGTTTGGTCATTTAATATAAATATACGTAATCTTAAACTTACCCTTGTTTGCTTACAACTGCCTTGTAAGTAGAGCCATCAGCTCAGCTATATTCCCCCTTTTCTACGTTTTTACAATTTCCTGAAACAACAGCAGTCAGATACTATAAAAATATTGAGGTAAGCAACTAAATCATTCATTTAGAGTCTATAACTGGCTCATGATAAGCATTTATATATATATATATATATATATATATATATATATATATATATATATATATATATATATATATATATATATATATATATATATATATATATATACCATGGTTGAGTGGTTTAATGCTCGTCACTGCAGTCCTGACTGTAGTTCTAGTCTTCCAGCAGTGTGGGTTAATGCAAGTCACTGTAGTACTGAGTTCTTGTCTTCCGTGGTTCGAGCCCACTGGGCGACGAACTTATTATCAGCTAAAAAAATTCCTCTTCAGTAACATATATGAAACTATATTATCTCCGAGGTAGAGCGGATCGGATATTATAGGACACTTGTAGCTTAATAACTTACTAAGGATCTGTATATATATAGGATATATATATATATATATATATATATATATATATATATATATATATATATATATATTACTAAAGGACCTCATTCAAACTGGATGGTATCTAATGGAGTTTTTATTCAAAAGTTACAAGCTTTCTTGGACAAACAGTCCACATTATCAAGTATTGTACGGACACTTGATAATGTGAACTGTTTTCCAAGATCTTTGAATAAAACTCCATTTCATTACTAATGCACAGAACAATTGTGTATTATAATATATATTATATATATATATATATTATATATATATATATATATATATATATATATATATATATATATAAAAGTGTGTGTGTGTGTGTATCTTTCATTTGCACATTATGCCTTTTTTCCATTTAAAAAGAGTGGCGCCAGAAAGGCAGAGCCTTTTCATCTCAAAGCAAGTCTTTAGGGATCAGGTAACTACCTCCCCGCCGTTATTTTTCCTTGCACCAGTAGATGGTGGTGCCAATTTGAAACTAGTTGGATTAGTGAGCATTAGCAATCCACGGACCTTGCCAACGTGAGCAGAGCACCTGCCGGAGAGAGAGAGAGAGAGAGAGAGAGAGAGAGAGAGAGAGAGAGAGAGAGAGATAAGTGGGTGGAGGTTTCTCATCAGGTACCCTATTTGAAACTTAATCATAAAACAGGTATTCCATAGAGACGTGACCCATAGTACACTGCATCCTTCCTAATGGGTTTAGTGGGTAAGGAGTCGTGAGTGACTTTCATTCAGGATGGGAAAAGCAAGAGAGACGATGATGATGATGATGATGATGATAATGATGATGGTGATGTTGATTTTGATGATAGTGATGATGATGGCGATGATGAGGGATGAGGTCACACTCTTGGAAGGAAAAAGTCGTAATAAGCTCATGACTGATATAATCAAGATGGATTAACAAAAGAGAGAGAGAGAGAGAGAGAGAGAGGATAGGAATTCTGTCCAAAATAATACGTTTTTATTCATGTAGTTGAATGTGAACAATTCTGTGAGTTTAGTTGCCTTATAGGTTATTTGCTTTGGGGCTGATACGCCTTATGTGAGGGAGTACGAAGTAAATAGTGGCATAGAAGTTTCCGGCACAGGGGGTTCGCCTGCGGTTCACCGCTTACAGTAATAGTATTAAAATGGCAGACACCATATCAGTGTTTTTTTCTCTGGAGTCACATCCTGTTACGGGAGTAATTTTTGAAAGAATCTGGTGGTCACCATTTAGTATCATCCAGAGACTCAGTTATTTAGCCGGGTATCTCTCTATAACGAGGCGAGTGTCTTCTCTCCGTCCTAGCCTGAGATTCTAACCAATACTCTCTCGCCAATAAATTGGGTGTCTTAACCGCTAGATTAGTCATACAATCGGAAAAAACATAGGCGGCTTATGATTTTGTCCTGACAAAATACGTCTTAGTAAAAAAGATGAACATTTTCCTATTTACTTTTATTTTCATCCACGTGTCAACTAACTGTTTTTTATTTTCTTCTTCATCTGAGGGAGAGAACATCCCATGATGCAGCAGTATATAACTAATATCCAAGTTATAACGAAACATCTGACATCCATTTTTCCTTTGTTTTATTTCAATTTCCTTCTTTTTCGAAGGCGACGCAAAACATGACATCCTTATTCTCTTTTCATTATATTGGCCTTTTTTCTTTGTCAGGGTATTCTTGTGCTGCGGAACTTTCGCTTTCATTCTTTCCTCTCTGAGAGTGGCTTTCAGTTAAAACTGGTGCGTAAAATGCTCTTCATGGGACAGTTTTCAGTTCTGGGCGTTTTTTTATTAAAACTGTAGCATTATGCGTTCTTCCAAGGACGGTTTTCAATTAAGAAATGGGGTGATGTGTCCTCCTGAGGGGGACACATCACAGCGTGCCCGATTAGGACAGATTCCGATTAAAAAACGGCGTGGTGCGCCCCTCGAAGGATATTTTTCTGTTAAAACCGTGAGTGATGTGGACCACGAGAGAAAGATTTTAGGACGAAAATGCCTCAACCTTATTGCGTTTTTTATCTTTGGCGTATTTCCTAAAATCACGATGTGATGCCCAAACATTCTCACATAATTCGTTTTGTTTCTTAAGCATATCGGATGTTCAAATGAATACAAGAACACTCAAAGCTACTCTAGATAAGACAAAAGATGGCTGATTCGTCATCCAGTACTCAGGCCACAGTTTTTACATATATATATATATATATATATATATATATATATATATATATATATATATATATATATATATATATATATATATATATAGAATCTACTGGTCATTTTACCAGACACATATGTAATTCTAATAGCCACAATGCCCTCTTAACTTCCCGAATTCTTCGCGCTTTTTTTGGATATGCTTGTAACTACGAAGTCGAATGATCCAAACGGAAGAAATTGAAGAGACTGTAATGGCCGGTTGCGGGAAACGAACCCTCGTTACTGATATCACAAGAAGGTCGCATTGCCGACCTGACCACGAGAAATATATATATATATATATGACTTTTGGTGTTATAACTCCAAATATTTTACTTTTAAGTCAGCCAAACAGTCCTTAGGCATCAGACGCCGGGGGGGGGGCCGGCGAAATGTTAAACCTGGTGATAAATATATAGAAAATGACGATTGCTGAAAAAGTGGTATGCCCAAAAAATTATGTCTTTAATTATGTAGGGAAAGAATTTTTTTGTAAGATTACATAAGTATATGCTTCCTAAAGAATATATATGTATATATGCATATAATCAGTAAGCTACAAACGTCCCTTAATATCCAATTCGCTCTACCTCGGATGTAATATATTTTCATATATGTTACCAAAGGGGAATTTTTTAGTTGATGATAAGTTCATCATCCTGTGGGCTCAAACCAACGGAGGACAAGAACTCAGGACTACAGTGGACGTTTTAATCCACACGGCCAGCAAGTGAGGTATAAGTGGATATCGGCTCTCATCTACAAATCCCCGTCGAACTCAGGTGTTTGTATTTAGAGATGATATCCACCCACCTCTGCCATGTTGACCGTGTAGTGCATTTGTCGCATGCAGCCATATTATGACTTTTTATCACATCACCGTGATTCATATACAATCAGTAAGCTACAAACGTCCTTTAATATCCAATTCGCTCTACCTCAGAAATAATATATTTTCATATATGTTACTGAAGGGGAATTTTTTAGTTGATAATCAGTTCGTCGTCCCATGGGCTTGAACCAACGAAGGACAAGAACTCAGGACTACAGTGGATGCTTTAATCCACATGGCCAGCAAGTCAGGTATAAGTGGATATCGGCTCTCATCTACAAATCCCCGTCGAACTCAGGTGTTTGTATTTTGAGACGATATCCACCCACCTCTGCCATGTCGACCGTGTAGTGCATTTGTCGCACGCAGCCATATTATGACTTTTTATCACATCACCGTGATTCATACAATCAGTAAGCTACAAACGTCCTTTAATATCCAATTCGCTCTACCTCGGAAGTAATATATTTTCATATATATTACCGAAGGGGAATTTTTTAGTTGATAATAAGTTCGTCGTCCCGTGGGCTCGAACCAACGAAGGACAAGAACTCAGGACTACAATGGACGCTTTAATCCACACGGCCAGCAAGTGAGTTATAAGTGGATATCGGCTCTCATCTGCAAATCCCCGTCGAACTCTGGTGTTTGTATTTAGAGACGATATCCACCCACCTCTGCCATGTTGACCGTGTAGTGCGTTTGTCGCACGCAGCCATATTATGACTTTTTATCACATCACCGTGATTCATATACAATCAGTAAGCCACAAACGTCCTTTAATATCCATAATATGGCTGCGTGTGACAAACGCACTACACGGGCAACATGGCAGAGGTGGGTGGATATCGTCTCTAAATACAAACACCTGAGTTCGACGGGGATTTGTAGATGAGAGCCGATATCCACTTATAACTCACTTGCTGGCCGTGTGGATTAAAGCGTCCACTATAGTACTGAGTTCTTGTCCTTCGTTGGTTCGAGCTCACGGGACGACGAACTTATTATCAACTAAAAATTCCCCTTCGGTATCATATATGAAAATATATTTTACTTCCGAGGTAGAGCGAATTGGATATTAAAGGACGTTTGTAGCTTACTGATTGCATATGAATCACGGTGATGTGATAAAAAGTCATATATGCATATATACACAGTATATATATATATATATATATATATATATATATATATATATATATATATATATATATATATATATATATATATATATATATATATATATATATATATATATACAGTATATACATATGAATGAATATTTTTATCACATCATATATGATTATATATATATATACATTATATATACAAATATAGATATATATTCATATCAATACAAACTCTATTCACGGAAATAATATATTTTTATATAGGTTACCCGAAGAATTTTTTAGTTGATAATAAGTTCGTCGTCGACGAACTTATTATCAACTAAGAAATTCCCCTTCGGGTAACATTTATGAAAATATATTATTTCTGAGGTAGAGCGAATTGAATATTAAAGGACGTTTGTAGCTTAATGCTGATATATACATTCATACACACACACACACACACATATATATATATATATATATATATATATATATATATATATATATATATATATATATATATATATATATATATATATATATATATATTTATTTTTCAATTTATTTTCTCTCTCTCTCTCTCTCTTCCTCTCTTTTAGCTCGTTCTTTTCCATTGCAGCATCAATCAATATGAGGCGACGTTTTTATGGTTTGCGCGCATCGAAGGTATATCGTCTCTTTTCTCTTTTTTTTTTTTTTGTGGGAGGGGTTGGGTGGCTGAGGGGCGAGGGAGGAAGAGGGGGGGGACCCGTTTCATGGCGGGGGTAGGGGCAACGCATTCCTTTATCATTTTCTTAATATCGCCTCCACGGGCTAAGGCACAACTTCATCATTGTCTAATTATTACGTGGCCCAGAAATCGTGGCTAAACCCAAACATTCAAACGAATTTAACCTGTCAAAGGCTGGCGGGACATCGGCAATTACCCTGATTTATTCATAGTGCCTTCGTCTTCCAAAAGCCTTGTTTTGTAATTGCTCCCCCAGCATTATATAGGAGAGAGAGAGAGAGAGAGAGAGAGAGAGAGAGAGAGAGAGAGAGAGAGAGAGAGAGAGAGAGATCAAATTCAAAACGTTACAAAAACAGGTTTATGGATGTTTATAGATGAAAACACTCTCATATGCACTCACTGAGAGAGAGAGAGAGAGAGAGAGAGAGAGAGAGAGAGAGAGATCGAATGGACGGCCCCACGATCATGAAATACGTATACATAAGCACTAATTTACGAATATCATATATCATTTATATTTATATATTAGGAATCAAAGAACTGATTTCGTCATTTCTAGCAGTTGTAACAAACACGAAAGGTCTGCGCTCAGAAAGTGAAGAGCCCCAAATGAGAGAGAGAGAGAGAGAGAGAGAGAGAGAGAGAGAGAGAGAGAGAGAGAGGGAAATTGTTGGGATGGACAAATGAATAGCCCTCAACGACTTACAAAGAAATATGGTGATTATGCAGCAGGATAGCAAAGGCAAAGGGTCCGGGTGGACAGGGAGGATCAAGGGTAGGTGGGTGGGGGCCCCATCGATACCAAAACAAACCGGTCTGGTTTTCGGAACCTTTTGATTTATATTATTTTGAATGTGATGTCGGTGGCTCATGTGGCGGTCTTCTTCTTTCGCACTGCTTTCGTATTTTTCTTCCGCCACAACCAATGGGCTGCCCCGGCACCCCCGTTCTTTGCACTGTTTTTGATCTGGTGTAGTTACTGCAGATTTCTTTTCCTTCCGTTACACTGCAAAAAGTTACTTTTATTTTTACTTTTTTGTTGCCCATCATTTTCGCGACGTCTGTTTCGTTTGGAGGTCGATCAGTTAATCTTATGGCCCTAATTATTTTTCTTATTAACTTTTAGCTCTTATCTGATCAGCTGAGTTGCATTTAGCTTTAGTAATTGATAAAGTATAGAATATGAAAATGAAAAAGGAATCAATACCATGTACATGTATAACGCAACAGATATATTTCACGCCTAATTTAGCCACATATCGTAAGTTCCAAAAGAATCTTGTAGAAAGTAATTGCACATCATCCTGTGCAATCAACTTTATTTATTCCATCTTACATTGACAAGATATCTCAGAATCCTTCTAAATAGTACAGTATTGGTAAACCACTCATCATTTTCTGTTATACATATACCAAAGTACAATCCTTTCCTGTCAATCATGCACCAAAATACAATCGCTTCCTGTTACATACAATCCTTTCCTGAAACACACCAAAATACAATATTTTTCTGTCATAACTACAGTAAAATACAATAATTTCCTTTCATACTGTGATCAAAATACAATTCCTATCTGCCACACATACGCAAGAATACAGTAATTTTCTGTCATACTACACCTAAATAATCTATATTTTTTCTTATACCACACTAAACTACATCCTTCCCTGTCATGGCATACCAAAATACATTCCTTTCCTGTCGCGCAAACACCAATATACAATCCTTTCCGGCCGTGCAGGGACCAAAAGAAAAGATCTTAAGGGTCCGTGCATATATAAATTATAACTCTGTAAACTGATCGCATATTACAATCGATTCTTAACTGTTTGTATGATCATTTCACCCCTCCCAGAACAGACACCGCCTCTTGGTTGTATAGCCAATCAGTGTTGAGTGGGACCATCATAACTCTTCTCCTTTTCAGAGACACTAAAAATTCACATCTTTCTCAGGAAGCCTCACTTATTCCCGTGGGAATCTACCTCTCTTTTTACCTCCTACTTCCCCTCCCTTTCCTTTATCTTCCGAACCTTTCCAGTCAGCACCCAACCTGCCCAATTCCCATACCCTCCCTCCCTCCCTCCCTCCCATCTCTCTTATTGCTATGACCTAACCAACCAACCCTCTGGCTTTGCACTTAGACCGTCGCCCGCCCGGTTATTCTATCAGAGACCCCCAAAACGGAGCCTCTTTCCTTCTAGCCTTGCACTTTTCCTCACCCTCACTCAACCCCTTCCACCGACACACCTCCTCCACCTCTTCCTCTTCCTTCAGCTCCTTTTCTTTTCTTCACCTGTCCTCAGACCTTCTCCTTGCTTCAACTATTATTCCTTTAACCCTGTCCTGGATGAGTTCCGGTCCTCCCGCCCTCTATACCAACCCCACGCCTCCACCCCACGCCTCCACCATTATGGCGAAGGGCCATCCTTTGATAAGAATAATTAGTCTATTGGGCAGTACATAACTAAGCGGAATTTTTCGATGCAATTACACACCTGACGTTAATTATTAGCATTTATCAAAATATCCAGTCGAAAAGCATTAATCTTTCCCGCTACGTATGATTTTGGTCAGAGAATCGGCCGGGGCGTTTGATTTCATCCATATCATTTGCCCGGTGATCAGTGAGCCACGTGTGAATTATTTGACAGCTATACATCTCCGCCTTACTATAAGACGCCGTCCAGACGTGTACACAACTGGAGAATATTGCTGTTTAAAGACAGTCAGCCCTCTCTCTCTCTCTCTCTCTCTCTCTCTCTCTCTCTCTCTCTCTCTCTCTGCATGATAGACATCTTTCGATCACATAGTATCTCTGGTGCACATGCATTTCCTTCATGAAGCCTTTGTTAATGATCATTTTTAGTGTCGAGATTATCTCTTTTCTGATATTTCACAAATGCTTCATAAACAAATGAGTCAAGAAAAAGGGCACGGACGCAAACCCTTCATTTGCAATCGTCTTTATCGTGTTCAGAATTTCAAATCTTCCAGTTGATCGCCATACGAAAAAGAACATGCTTGTAATATTTATAAGGAAAAAAGAGACTCAGTTTAAGAGGAATATATATATATATATATATATATATATATATATATATATTTATATATATATATATATATATATATATATATATATATATATATATATATTTATATATATATATATATATATATATATATATATATATATATATATATATATATATATATATATATATATATATATATATATATATATATATATATATATATATATATATATATATATATATATATGTATATATATGACCACCACTGAGCAGAAACTTTGAGAGAGAGAGAGAGAGAGAGAGAGAGAGAGAGAGAGAGAGAGAGAGAGAGAGAGAGAGAGAGAGAGGTGTCCGAAGATGGGAAAAGTGACGGAATATTTGCTGTCTTGAATCAGTGTTTTTGGTCATATCGAGGATATGTGAGAGAGAAGGGAAAGAAACTGAAAATAACGATAGGTAATAGATAAAAAAAGGGAGGCGTTTCTCCCAGCGGTGTTATTATCAAAATAGGTTAAGATAATTGCACGTTCATTATACCTGGAAAATTAGATTATGAAAAACGGATGAAACTCAAGTTGCGTATTCCTTTTCCGATCATTCAACCTTTTGAGAAAAACCGGTTGATATAAAAGGCCATCAATATTCAAGGGCTCCGTGAGATTCATGCATGTCCGCGCGCGTGTGCATGCGTGTGTACGTACGTACTTCTGTATGTGTGTAAAATAAATAGATAAAAAGGTAATTAATGTACATGCCATGCAATAATTTTCTTTCTTATCTGCGACCAGTTAATGTTATCCTTAAACAAAACTGTGTACTTTACCTTTTTACCCGAGAATAAGCTGTGTATTTAAAGTAAATATGCATTGCTCTGAAGAGTGACCTCTCCTCCCTTATTGCTAATCAAAACTAATCTTAATTACAGTTATCCGTTCGACACTGTGTAATAAAGCATCTCAGGTATGTAAAATTACACTTTTTCCTGTACGTGATATGAAGAACAACTGTCTCAAAATTAAAATACATTCGTTCCCCTCTGTGGATTTATACATATACAGTATATGTATATATGTAATAGAGTTACCATTCTAGGGTAGCAAATAGACAAGTGGCATGTGGGTTCTCTTCTAAGTCTTACAAGGAATTCTCTTCCCAGGAACACTAAGGTCGTTTTCGCTAAGAAGGAATGGTGTGCAAAAAGGATAAGCTTTAAGTTCTGTTCTATATTTTCACTTAAGGTTTTACATTTTCCACACTTGGTTTTGCTGAAGTCTAGTGGTTACGAGAGCGTACTGAAGTCTACGGGGATTTTCCCCAGTTTTGAGAGAGAACGACACTATAATCTTCACCGTACTTTGCACCCTAACCTTTCTGCCCTTTCACCCCGAGTCTCTCCCTTTTAAGTACATTTAGATGTACATAACATCACAAAAACGTAATACTCTGAGTGAAAACACAGCTTCGTCGTTCCTTATACATATTCTTGCTTCATATGTACTGTATACATCCACCAAACCCTGAAGCCTCGTGGTTGGTTTACCCTTAAGACTGCGAACATCCTTCTTTCAGGTCAGTGATGTCAACTAAGCGTTTCTCGAATCACCGCCAAATGTTTGAATTATACAGCTTCTCATAGTCATTAATGTCGTCTAAGCTGCCACTGACTAGGCGTTTCTTAAATCACTGCAATTAACTAACTGTACACTTATCGCAAGATCGCTCTCTTTCCCAGGATCCCTTTTGCAGCCTCAAGTGTCGTCGAAACATGCACACCAGGATTCCCTCACAGGATCCCTGTTACAGTCTTGGCCAGGCTACTTAGCTGACTCAGGCAGTGCTTACTAAGCTAAAGTTATGTAATTAAGTGCGAGGACGCCTATAAGCATGCATATAGGAACAAACATTACTGAAATACTGAAACACGATAGTAGAGACAAGACTTAGACTTCAGTTAATGAAAGTACTTGTATCAAAAGCAAATGATAAATGAATACAACAATATACTTCAGCTTATAAAAGTACTTGTATCAAAAGTAAATGGTGAATAAATACAAAACAAGACTTCAAATTATAAAAGTACTTGTATCAAAAGTAAATGATAAATGAATGCACCAACAAAAGTAAATGACATGAAACTATCAAAGTTACAGAATTTTGACTTATTTGTTTACTTCAACTGAGGATATATCCTAAGTATTTAATTCTTGTCGGTAGAAAGAAAATTTCTTTAACTTTAACTTTAAATTTGCTTTCCTGAGTCTCTTCAAGACTTCTCTGATATGTCTTATATGTTCTTCTATGGTGTCAGTGGCTGTTATCAAATCATCAATGTAACGGTGGACGCCTTTCCCCAGTAATCCATCCAACACGATATCCATTAATCAGACAAAAGTTGCTGGGTTAGACTTAAGACCAAAGGGTATTCTTACACGTTGATATCTACCACTACTAGTGGAAAAATGAGTTAATTCTTTACTTTCATCTAAGGGTAAGAATCCCTAGAGTAGAGATCTATTAGATCCTATGAACATAATGAGATCTCTCATAGACAGCATTGATCTTATTTAATTTCATAAAGTCTACCACAACTCTTTGACTTATTTTTCTTAGGCACCAACAAAAGAGGGAAAGATCAAGGTGATTTAGGAGGGTCCGTTATACCTTTATTTCTGGGCTTTGCTTTCAATAATCTCCTTTTGCGAGTGAGCCACTCTATAAGCTGGAATATAAATGGGTCTGGTGCTGGGCGATTGTCATTCCGATGTGAAGTGATCTTTTGTTTCTTAAAGTATCTCCTTCTATATAACTGTGTCTCTTTATTTGGTCAATAGTTCTATAAGTTCTCCCTTTCCACACTTATCTTCTATCTCCTTCAGATAATCATATATTTTGATTTTACTTATGTCTGATTCATAGGCTGAAATTACACTTTCTCCATTAAACTGAGCTTACTTAGGGTTTTCTTCTACACGACTTGAATAGGTATAGCAAAAATTCCAGCCAGCCCTGTCTCTGCTCCTTCTGTCAGAGATATCTTACCCTCTCTGTTATTTGCCACGTCTATCACTATTTTATTTTGTCTGACTGTGAAAACCCGATGAATAAGATAGTCCATGTGCTTGCGCTGTTTCTGAAAGTGTTATTAATTCCTTCCTTTCGAATATAAGATTCACGTTACATTCTGTCCAAATATTTTCTCCCGTTTTGATCCTCAGATCTCTTCCAAGTTTCAAATATGTCTATTGAATAGACTCTAAATATGTGGCAATTAGCTGGACGCTGGTATGGATCAATTGATAATCCTCTCCTGATTCTTGTCTCTTCAGGATGCCTTTTAATACTGGTGGCCATTGGACCTTATTCACTCTAATTATTCTACAGATGGGAATTTGGAAGTTAGACGACCCTTCCTTATAATTAGTTGTTCTCTTGGGGAGTCAATGGTGAGTCCTTCTCGAGCCATAGTTGGATAACCAATCAGTAAATGAGTAAACATAATCCTACAATTATGACCTTTGCCGTAAGTATGACTTCTCCCATTTGAAACAGAAAATCAATTTTTCCCAGCATTATGTTGTGTCCATTAATATCTGTGATTCTACAGTCGGACACAGGCCTTAAATTTATGCGAGAAAAATATTTCTTGTACACTTTATTGAGCTTGGCATTTCAAAGAATACTGCCATGGGTTTACTCAAGTCAGCATGAGCGGGAAATATGGGCCTATAATCAGATTCCTCTTCTATGTGCAATTCGTCAACATTGATTATTTGAGCGCTTATTTTTGAGGGTTTCGATGTTTCTTCTTTCTCTTCTTCGACTAGGTAGGCATATATCCATTGTCATGGTCTGAGGAAAATTTACTAATGGATTACCCAAAGAGTAGCTACTGTAGTTGTCTGGTCTTGATTATACGAGTATACTGTGTCCCGTTTTTCTGTGATAGGTACAGTATTACGGAACAAGGCATTCCCTTGCATAGTGTCTGCGTTTCTGGCAGTTAAAGCAAATAACGGCAGAATATTTTCCCTGTTGAGATGCGTTGGCATCTCAATGGTGACTCCTGGTGGGTGTCTTGGACCAGGTTTTTCTGTTGCCTACCTTTCTTTCTTGACCTATGGTAGCCAGTGGTTTATATGTGTCATTTACTCCTTTCTTGTTTCTTCCTACAATCTTCCTTATTTCATTGTCTATATTAAGAACATCATCCACCACCCTCCACACTGAGTCATCTTTTCTAATACGTTAGAGGGTAATGTTCCCAAAAGCATTGACAGCCTGATGAGGTTTTTGCAGCCCATTACTGTAATTACTCGTTGACCTGATGCATCTACCGATGTCCAAGATGAAGTAGGAATTAAAATTGCCCATTTATTGAGCCAATTATATACCCATGGACTCATTCTGAGGTAACTTCTATTATCTGTTTTCGGAACTGCATCAATTTTGTCAGACTCTTCACGAGATCTGTCTCTCCTACAGCTGAGTAAATTCTCTTAAAGTATTCCTTAAGTGCTTCCCATGTCTCAAGCCTCAAATAGGCTTCGGAATGGATGTACGAACCTAAATCTCCTGAAGACCGGTCTAAAAATGTTTTCGCCTCATTTAGTTTGTCTTCATCGTTCCCTGTTAAAGACTTGAAATGGGTATCAACCTGTTCAATCCAGGTCTCTAAATTGCAGGCATCTCCACCATTCTTCCTCTCCCAAAATTTAATGCTAGGATGAATTTGGTTATCCTATGTGTGACCACAGTATTTTGAGTATTTTCTGCAGTAGTCAAGTTATGGGCTTAGCTCCTTGTAACTAACGGTTATAAATGACTTACTTTTCGGGTATTACGTCTCAGCAGGTGGTAGCAAATAAAGAGATCCAATTGAGTCGAAAAATGTGTAGGGATGATTCAAGTTAACACAGACAACACATAAAAAGAAATTAAATTGACACTGAGAAATAAAAATTCAGTACTACCACGAAAATAAACAAATTTGAAAATAAAATGCGGTAAAAAAAAAAAAGGAAAATAAATCTAGATATCGCCAATTAAATTCATCACAACTGGTTAGTAAAATAGTAATATTCAACAAATAAAAGGGTACAGATATAGAAAAGAAAATATCAATTTGTGTTATTCCAACTAATTAAGGTGAAGAAAATTTGTTCCACAAATAATAACAAAGTTCAATGTTGACCTTGACTTAACTCATAAACATTTGAAGGTGTGTAATTGTGTGTGTGTATTCCTATGCACCTTTCCTCACATATATCGTCTTACTTTTATTGAGTCGAACTAGTTCTCAACTGCACTGGTTCTCGCATGGAGTCGCGTTGTTGCTTTCTGAGTCACCTTGCTGCCCTTCTTTCCCGTTCTTCAAAGCACTATTTTTTTGTTTCCTTACAAATTCTTGCGCATGGTTACATCATTGTGTTCCTTTCTTGTTTGCTGGCTTTCCTTTGTCCTGAAAAATGTCTCTCTCTCTCTCTCTCTCTCTCTCTCTCTCTCTCTCTCTCTCTCTCTCTCTCTCTCTCTAGGTAACTCGTGTCAGCGCGATTTTTTACTAGTGTCATTAAAGACTGAATAATATCTGGTCATATCTCAAAGGCGAAGTTCGGAGTTCATCACTAGTCTCTTCGTAGTCATAATAACTTGAAGGCAAACATAAATTCTTCATTCACATCTTTAAGTATAAAGACTCATCATGCACGTCTTAAAGCAGAAGGTTACACCAGTATGCCACCAATAAGTAAACTCGGTTCATGTAGTAGAAAATATCTTGCAGTAGAAAGCATCCCACGCGTGACACCAAAATTTATGCTAACTCAGAGTTACCATTCTAAGGCAGCAAATGGACGAGCGGGGTGTGTTTTCTTCTAATTCTTGCATGAATTCTCTCCCCAGGAACACTAAGGGCGCTTTCAGTTAGGAGAGGTGGCAAATGAAGGATAAGTTTAAGTTCCGTTGTATATTTTCACTTAAGAGTTTATACTATCCACCTAAGATAGCCGCTACGGAGCCTTGGTTTTGCTAAAGTCTTGTGGTTAAGAGAGCGCATTGAAGTCTACGGGAGTTTTTCCCAGTTTTGAGAGAGAACGACACTATAATCTTCACCAAACTTTGCACCATATATATATATATATATATATATATATATATATATATATATATATATATATATATATATATATATATATATATATATATATATATATATATATATGTGTGTGTGTGTGTGTGTGTGTGTCTAGTACAATGTATATATATATATATATATATATATATATATATATATATATATATATATATATATATATATATATATACGTATTTCCCTGGGTTTATGGTATTTTACAGGCCGGCAACGGAAACTTTATTTAATTGGCCTTTGAGATCTGACTTGAGTAAAGGGAAATCGTAAAAAAAAATAAGAAAAAGGGGAGAATTTAGGAGCTGAAGGCTCTACTTCAAAAGGAAATGTTACGTAAACAGTTGGGATAAGTTAAAGAATTATATTTGTCCCTTAGGACTTAGAAATTACTAATGGGATAAAAACCCTAAAAAAAATTTTGCTGAGAGAAAAAGAGGGTACACACGCTGGCAGGGGGGGGGGTGAAAGGTTGTCTGACCGTCACCGGAGTTATTTTTAGATTCTGTGTGAATGAACCCGTCTATTTATAGACCGTCTGTGACTCCGGGGAATTTCCCGGGATGAGAGGATAACAGTAAAAATGACCTAGTAATTTTCCCTAGAAGCGGAGTTCAAATTTCGCTTTCCTAACACCTAATTCGAGTTTTAACTAAACTGAGAGAAGTATTTCAGCAATGCAAGCTGACTTCGTCTTGTCCCACGTGGGAATTTATTCGCGCCTAAATAATTCGCTAATCCGAAATGCGAAGTAAAATTTATCACGGAGGAATTTCGTACTATTCCTCGAAGCAAAGAATATGGCAAAGATTTAAACACGGAGGAATTTCACATTATTCCTCGAAGCAAAAAAAATATGGCAAAGATTTTAACACAGAGGAATTTCGCACTATTCCTCGAAACAAAGAATGGTTATCACTGGTTATTTCCTAACTACCTATCCTGAAAGGCATGCATTAATGAGTCTAATACGCTGGTTCTCTTCTCTCAGTGAATACATGCGTCCCTATTCCTAATTCCTAGGAACAGTCACGATTGTAAAAAAAAATTTGCTAAGATAAACGCATTACTTACGTGGAACTCTCTTGGTCTGTGCTCTTGGTAACAGGTTTGGAATTTGTCTCGCACCCAGCTTAGCTTTGCTAATAGCTGATCTGGCGAGTTGCAAATGCAATGAAGCAAGGGAAAATGCAACTGCTAAACGAGATCTAAGGCCAGGTTGCCATTTTTACGTATTTCCCTGGGTTTATGGTATTTTACAGGCCGGCAACGGAAACTTTATTTAATTGGCCTTGGAGTTCTGACTTGCGTAAAGGGAAATCGTAAAAAAAATAAGAAAAAGGGGAAAATTTAGGAGCTGAAGGCTCTACTTCATAAGGAAATGTTACGTAAACACTTGGGATAAGTTAAAGAATTGTAATTACAAAAGGAAGCATTTGAAGGGAAAATGGATAAGTAAATTGATAAAGGGCTTGCAACGCCTGAAGATCCTTCTACTGAGGTCTTGAATAAAGGCAAGGCACAGTCCAAGATGAGTCCACTGCAAATGGGTCCCTCTGCAACAGAGATTTACACATTACACGCCAGTAAAGGAACAATATAACACCGGATATGACCCGAGTTTGCACTGAGGGTACCAAAGACTCGAGGAATGAATGACCACTCTACACTCGAACACAGGACATTGGAAATGGCACTAGATAAACTGGCACAAGGACAGAAGTGAAATGCTGGTACTCCAAGCTTTCTAAAGGGCCAACTGTAGTGACTGAAAAGTCTTTACTTGCACTTTACCTTAGGGGAAGCGGGTCTCTGACGAAGAAGGACGAGGGACGATCACATGTGTGGCGGTGCCATTGAGGATGACTGGAGTCTGTAGTCGGACAGGGGAATGAATGGTCTCTCAGCAAGTGTACCGCTCACCCGCTTGTATGGCTGTTCCCCTACGACTGTTACTGCATGGCTTCTGTCCCCCACAAATAACTGCTTAACTTCTTTTAGCCTCCATTTAAGGCACGCGGCCAGGGGTAGGAGCCATGTGCAGACGATTCGTCACTGGCCAGGTGTTCATCGATTCGGTCGCCTCTTCCCAGGTTTCCTGCAGAGGTAAGACAATTCAGGCAGCTTAATTTGCCTTTAGAAAGGCCATTTTAAGAAGTTTAGTTGGGCTAAGCTTCTCCAGAGAGTGGCATCCAGTTTCCTCTCCTTGCCCCATTTATCTGTGTCATCTCAATATCTGTTCCAGGTAAAAAAAGGACAGATCAGAATGTTGATAACCATGCTCTGTTTTCTAGGTTAAGTACGATCGGCCATGCGGTTCTCAATAAACAAAGGGTAAATTAGGTGGGGAGGCGTGCTGTGCATGACTTCTTGTAGATTATAATATATATATATATATATATATATATATATATATATATATATATATATATATATATATATATATATATATATGTGTGTGTGTGTGTGTGTGTGTATTTAGTACAATGTATACACACACAGGGTGTACACACAGATTTACATATATATATATATATATATATATATATATATATATATATATATATATATATATATATTACATACATATACATATAATTTATATATTGTTACAGACTGGACTGGTTTTGATGAGAATTTACACACAAAATTATAATTGATGCTGCCACGAGACCAAGGGAGTCCAGTTGTAAACAAAAAGGGAGTTAATGAAGACTTACCTCAGAATTTTCCTGGAGTTATAATTTAAGGTGGAAGGTCGCCATATTGGAATTTAGAATTCTTTGCCAATTTACAGTGGTTTATTTATAGAAACTTGGCAAATTAAGATTAGCCATCTAACATTTAGACAATATACAACATCACTGAGGGGGAGATTCAAAACAGGGCACAGTAACAATAATGACATGGATTGGCAACAAGCAATTGGATAAAATTTGGCCAATCTACAATAATCAGTTACATGGTAATAATTGCATTCAGTCTGCCCTGATTACGTGAATTATTAATGCATATGATGGTGTTCAGGATGGAGAATACTTCATAAAAATGTTGGCCACAACGGGAACTTCTCTGAACTACGACCAGGTATAATTTCAATTTGGGTGGCAGGCGAGGTATCGAAGCAGGAGTGCGACCGCGCCACGTGTATCTCGCCTCCTGGAAGAGAGACGTTGCGTTAGCCCTTCTCACACTAAGGAAATGGAATCTTCCTACAGAAGATTACCGGAATCACGTTCTTAAATAAAAAAACATAACGTATCCTAGAAGGTGCTTTTGAGGAAAGCCCGTAAATCTGACCTGCGTCGCGAGTGCGTAACAATGGACACGTAATTATACGCGCCCAAAGTTAACTACCGCTTGGTTAATTTTAACTTAACAGCTAGAATAGCCCTTAGATTGCACTGGTGGAGGGATAAATGATTGTTTATCGGGATCGTTACTCGAATTCAAGGTACGTAAAGGGCACGGTAGGGGATACAGGCAAGATTTGGACAAAGGGAAGATTGTTCGTGGAGGAATAGGTTAAAAGTTAAAAGGCGAGGGAAATTAAGGAGTGTAGTACAAGGGACAGGGCTGGCTAAATGACTGCCTGCAACGTACGAACCTGTTGAAATGTTATAGGCGCCCACAATCGAATTGGCTGTCCGTCGACGATCGTCACACCAGCGGAGAAAGGGGAATCGTGGAGCTTCCGCTCCAGATGAAGTCACGGAGATCTCTCCCTTTGCAACAGCAAATTGCATTCGCATTGGGGGAGGGAGGGGCAGGGGCCCCAGCTGTACCTGCAAGCAAGCCAAGAAAGCCAGCAAGGAGGGTATGGGAAAAGCACACTTATCTTAATATGCCTATAGAAGCAAACCTACCTGTTCCCCAGCTCTTAAATGCTCTTCTGCCCTTCCTAATCCCTATGCCTCCCCATCGCGCGATGGGGGAAAGGGGTTTGGGAGTATTGTTTTTCACATCGTATGATTCTTAAGGGGGGGAAATCTAGGTGTGTTCTGGTAGCAGGGGGGTTTTTAAGAGGGAGGCTCATTGTCTTACCCGGTGTGGTCATTTTCTGTAGGCTTGGAAGGCGTGCGTTCTCTGTCCCTATGAGTAAAACAATGGAGTTCCGCCATATTGGCGCCAGCTATCGCTAACGGGAATCATATCCTTGAAATAAGTTAGCTAGATAGGAGCTAAATAGGAGGGGGAATGGATATTCTTAACAATATATATATATATATATATATATATATATATATATATATATATATATATATATATATATATATATATATATATATATTTAGTGCACAGAAACACACACATATACAGTTATTCATATATATATGTATATATATATATATATATATATATATATATATATATATATATATATATATATATATATATATATATATTGTGTGTGTGTGTGTGTGTTGTGTGTGTGTGTGTGTGTGTATGTGAGGGGATCCTGGGTATTGAAAGTGTGCATGTTTTCGACGACACTCGGCGGAATAGAAATTCATTTGAATAACATTTCCGTAAATTAGAGAGTTGCTGACGGTTGTTGACACTTGAGACTGTAAAAGGGATCCTGGGAAAGTGAGCGATTTTGCGAGGCGTGTGCAGTTAGTTAATGGCAGTGGTTTAAGAAACACTTAGTCAAAAGCAGCTTAGATGACAATACTGCCCCGTGAGGAGCTAGCTGTATAATCCAAACAACATTTGGCGGACATTCGAGAAACTCTTAGTTGACATCACTGATCCGAAAGAAGGATGTTCACAATCTTAAGGGTAAACCAACCACAATGCGTCAGCAGTTGGATGGAAGGTGACCATGGATGTGTACATATGAAGCAAGAATATGTGGGGTTCACTGAATGAAGAAACATTGTCGTCACTCAGGGTATGACGTTTTTGTGATGTCATGTACTTCTAAATGTGCTTAAAAGAGAGGAACTTCGGGTGAAAGGGCAGAGAAGTTAGGGTGCAAAGTATGGTGAAGATTATAGTGTCGTTCTCTCTCAAAAATGGGGAAAATTTCAATAGACTTCAGTATGCTCTCATAACTGCTAGACTTTAGCAAAACGAAAACTCTGTAGCAGCTATCTTAGGTGAAAAGTGTAATGGCTGTGATTTAAGAATGTTTGTATATTTGTCTGCATATTTGTGCCCTATAGAAATCCGAACCACTTGACTGATCTACACAAAATTTGGCACATGGCGATCAATTGACCAAACATAGAGAATAGGGTGGATTCCAAACCAGTACTGCTGCCCCCATCCCCTTCCCCCATCATCCATCCCACTGCCCCTTCCCTTTATAACTTACAGTATGTGTCAAATAAACTCTACGGGTTTATTATACCTCATTTCATGTACTCAAGACCATAGATATATATTATTGAAACACTATTAAGTCACCACAGTAATACCTGGATAAAAGGGACAGACAGTACAGTAATATCTGGATAAAAGGGACAGCCACTACAATAATACCTGGATAAAAGGGACAGACAGCACAGTAATACCTGGTTAAAGGTAACAGAGAGCACAGTAATATCTGGATAAAAGGGATAGTCACCACAGTAATACCTGGATAAAAGGGACAGGCAGCACAGAGATACCTGGTTAAAGGTGACAGAGAGTACAGTAATATCTAGATAAAAGTAACAGTCATCACAGTAATATCTGGATAAAAGGGACAGACAGCACAGAAACACCTGGTTAAAGCTGACAGACAGTACAGCAATACCTGGGTAAAAGGGACAGTCACCACAGTAATACCTGGATAAAAGGGACAGTCACCACAGTAATACCTGGATAAAAGGGGCAGACAGCACTGAGATACCTGGTTAAAGGTGACAGAGAGTACAGTAATATCTGGATAAAAGGAACAGTCACCACAGTAATACCTGGATAAAAGGGACAGACAGCACTGAGATACCTGGTTAAAGGTGACAGAGAATACAGTAATATCTGGATAAAAGGAACAGTCACCACAGTAATACCTGGATAAAAGGGACAGACAGCACTGAGATACCTGGTTAAAGGTGACAGAGAATACAGTAATATCTGGATAAAAGGAACAGTCACCACAGTAATACCTGGATAAAAGGGACAGACAGCACTGAGGTACCTGGTTAAAGGTGACAGAGAGTACAGTAATATCTGGATAAAAGAGACAGTCACCACAGTAATACCTGGATAAAAGGGACAGACAACACAGAGATATCTGGTTAAAGGTGACAGACAGTACAGTAATACCTGGATAAAAGGGACAGTCACCACAGTAATACCTGGATAAAAGGGACAGACAGCACAGTCATACCTGGTTAGAGGTGACAGATAGTACAGGAATATCTGGATAAAAGGAACAGTCACCACAGTAATACCTGGATAAAAGGGACAGACAGCACAGTAATACCTGGTTAGAGGTGACAAACAGTAAAGTAATACCGGGATAAAAGGGATAGTCACCACAGTAACACCTGGATAAAAGGGCAGTCACCAAAGTAATACTTGGATACAAGGGGCAGACATTGCAGTAATACCTGGTTAAATGTGACAGACAGCACAGTAATACATGGTTAAAGTGGGCAGACAGCATAGTAATACCTGAATAAAAGGGACTGTCACCACAGTAATATGTGAATAAAAGGGACAATCACCACAGTAACACCTAGATAAAAGGGGCAGTCACAACAGAAATACCTGAACAAAAGGGACAGCCACCACAGTAATACTTGGATAAAAGGGTCAGTCACCATAGTAATACTTGGATAAAAGGGCCAGTCACCAAAGTAATACCTGGATAAAAAGGAAAGTCATCACAGTAACACCTGGATAAAGGGACAGCCACCACAATAATACCTGGATAAAAGGGACAGACAAGAACAGTAATACTTGGATAAAAGGACGGTCACCACAGTAATTTCTGGATAAAAGGGACAGCCATCACAGTAATACCTGGATAAAAGGGACAGACAGCACAGTAATACCTGGATAAAAGGGGCAGACAGCACAGTAATACCTGGATTAAAGGGGCAGAGACCACAGTAATACCTATCAGTTCACCCACAACTGTTCAAAGGGTGAATGTTAGCATGAAAAAAGTAGAACTGTCAGTCGGACCATCAACACAAACCCCCCCCCTCCCCTTCTCCTTCCAGAACTACACCTTCTCCCCTTCCCCTTCCCTCTTCCCTCCCCTCCCCATTTCCCTTTCCTTTTCCCTCCCCTACACATAGACTTTCATTCAGAATTTTCCTGGGTAGCACCAGGTTGGTCAGCTAATATATATATATATATATATATATATATATATATATATATATATATATATATATATATATATATATATATATATATATATATATATATATATTTATATTTATATATATATATATATATATATGTATATATATATATATATATATATATTATATATATATATATATATTTATATGTATATATATATATAAATTTTGATGTTTTATATTATATATTATATATATATTGTGAAGATGTGATTTTAAAATGTATTTTTCTTGCAGTTATAAGATAACCATTTTATTGTTTATGTCTCTGAAAATTTTGATGTTTTGCTTGTAGATTCATTCATTGTGAAGATGTGATTAAAATGTCTTTTTCTTGCAGATAAATTTGTATGTCATGTATTCTGACAAGGTTTTTGGTATATTTTTCCCTTTGTTTAATATTTGAAATTGTATTATGAACGACGAATTTCTGGCGTATTTTTAGCGCTGCCGAAGAGAGAGAGGGTAAGAGCTTGCTTCCATATTTGCACAGGTGTCTAGTAACTCACACAAAGACAAAAGACCCTTCTTAACTTATGGTGATGAGTTTGACAGCTAGCAGCCAGTTGTCTATTATACGTTTATCATGTATGCTTAACCCATGGTTATTAGCTGGGCCTATACTTATTCTTTTCATAATCTGAGAAAGAGAGAAGGAGGAACAGTAAGAGAGTTCAAGTTGACATGCTGTCAGCCAACCAATTTTGGGTCTAAAAGCATTTCCTTTTGTTTGCTCAGCTGTGTAAGTCCCCAAGAATTTGGTTTAAAATATCTTTTTCTGCTTAACCCTGAACAGGAAATGTCCATCATACTGATAAAAGCTGTGGCCTATTTTCTTCTGACTCTTAGAATTCTTGGTGTATTCTATAGAATAAGGAATAAGGTGTTCTGTGAATTCCCTATGTGTATTCTTGAGTATTCTGCATGAGGTTGGGGTTAAAAGTGCAGTGCTGTTCCAAAGACAGTCAGTCTGCCATAGGGGTCCTTGAGATAAGCATCTCTCTCTCTCTCTCTCTCTCTCTCTCTCTCTCTCTCTCTCTCTCTCTCTCTCTCTCTCTCTCTCTCTCAATAATCCCATTATATATATAAGGGAAACTGAAGGGTTACTGTTTGTAAAAGCTCTGTTAAAACTCACCCCAGGAGTGTGTTAATTTTGTAGAAGGTGATCAGGAATATTGTTTTGTGCAAGTGTTGTGGAGATGTATAATGGTGTAATAATTACAAAAGGTAATGTGGTGATTACTGAGTTTTGTAATGGTAAGAGTTAAAGTGATATTCTTGATAAAAGAGAATTATTATTTTGAGAATTATTATTTTGAATAAGTCTTAGTGCCTTGACAGTGTTGTCTATAAGAAAGTCTTAGAAAGACGTGAGTTTAACTTTTTCTTGTTTTAAAGGGTAATATTCTTGTGAAAGATTGATATAATCTTTAGGCATATTTTTGGTGGTTGGTATATTTCCATTTTTGCATATTGCATTCTTATATGTCTGTGCTATTACATTACTATAATTTTATTATATTATTACTGTGTTTTGCTGGTGATTTCTTAACATTTTATTAGTGCCTACCTGTTATTGAGATTTTGGAGAATGTTTATGTGGATTTCAGTTAGTAATATTTTGGTGAATGTTTGTGTTAGATAATCAGGTATATACTTGGCACTTGAGTGATAGTTAATAGTTTAATTCTAACCTAACCAAATTGCTTTCTTAGTAAATTAAAGTTTTGTGAATTTAACTTTATTAAGAAATACTTAAATCTTACACTGTTGTCAATTAATGGTAAATCTTGTGAGATTGTGAACTTTACATATAACTTTTGAACTTAGAAATAAACCTGTTTGTTTAAAGTTTAAAAAAAAACACAGCGTTTCATTTTGACCATAGTTATTAGAGACATTAATGAATGTGTACAAGGTAAGTGATGGATCTGTTTGTTCACCTGAGACTTATCTAGGTAAAATAGAACCGGAGAGACAGTTACAGTGTTTGTTGAAGTGATACCCATATTCCACTAATCTGGATATAACTTAATAATTGTGGCCTCACCCATAACTGATAAAGTTACATTGATTTTCTCAAGTGATAAGTAAGTTGTTTGAGATCATTGTACCTTTAGTGATTCAGTCACTCTTTGTTATGAGGTTTCAAGTATCTGGTCGATGTGAGGTAACTTTTGGTATCATTATTTGTGTAATACCCAAGTGCTTGATCACTTTGTGACAAAAGATTTGTTGGCCAGACCCGGGAAATTAAAAGATTTGGTGCCCATCGTCAGGGAGAACTAAACAGAATGTCACTCTGGTTTATGATTTATACTGGTGGTGTTAGGAATATATTTTTGGTAGGAGAATAACCATATAAAAGTGAATTGTAAACCCTTCTTGTTGAGTAAACTAGAAAAAATGGCTCGGTTTGAAGTTCAGGAATTTCTGGCAGCTCCAACCATCAGAAAGTTATCTAAATTTCACCTGACCAAATGACAGTGGACTCTCTTAGCAGTGACATGTGGGGGTAATGTTACTTTTGATATGAGTGAGGCACAAGTTAAGAGTGTCGCAATCAAAGCATTAATAAGCTCTGGTAAAGTGGATGGAGAGTTAAGGGAGGCATATGAGTTGTTGAATGCAGCTGAGATAGAATTCACAAATAAGGCAAGGCAAGAGAATGAGAACGGTGATGTACAGACAGAACTTAGGAGTTGAGTTTAGACTCAGAAGAATTTTGGGGTAGACTGAAGGTGTTAGAATCAGAAGAAAACTTACTTAGACTGCAGATACAGGCTGATAAAGAAAAAGAAGAAAGAGATAGAGAAAGAGACGAAAGAGATAGAGGAAGGAGGCGAGAAGAAGAGAGAGATAGAGCAAAAGAAGAAAGAGAAAAGGCAAAACATGAAAGGGAGTTGGAGTTAATCAGAGCTCGATTCTTACTGCCTGTAAACCCATATAACTATATCCAAGGTAACACAGACCCTGTGTTTGATGTAGCAAGAGTACAGAAGTTAATTCCAAAATTTACAGAAGAAGCTCCAGATGATTTTTTTGATCACTTTGAAAAAGTGGCTTCAGGTATGGGATGGCCAGAGGATAAATGGTCAGTTTTGTTACAGAGTGTTCTCATTGGTAAAGGAAGAAGTGCCTACTTAGCCTTATCAGCTGATCAGTGTAAAGAGTACCAGGTACTCAAACACAATGTGCTACAGGTTTACCAGATGACCCGTGAATATTACAATGAAAATTTTAGATCTCTGAAGAAGGATGACAAGATGACTTTCTTGGATTATGCCTATAAAGTCAAGAGATGTTTTAAACGATGGCTGGAGGCGGCTGAAGTTAAGTCTATGGACGAACTTGAAGAATTAGTGGTCTTAGAGCAGTATCTAAGAGGAATTCCTGAACATATAAGAGCTTATTTGAGAGAGAGAAAGGTGAAGAAACTTGATAAAGCTGCTACTCTGAGTGAGGATTATAATATAATTTCCAGCAAAAAGAATTATAATGGCAGGTACCAGAACCAACAATTCACAGGTTATAGGTCTCAGTCGAATTTTAAAAACAGTGCTGTGAGAAACCCCTCTAATAATTATACCAGTGCCAAGCCAGGATATGCCCCACAGCAGTGGAATGCTAAACCCGCCCCTTCTAGTCTATTCTCAAGACAAGTGCAGAAAGTTAATGTTGTTTGCCACAAATGTGGAAGAGTAGGACATTATAGTTGAGACTGCTATAAAGTGTACCAGCAGACTAAGCCAGTTGGACAGGTGACAAGAGCTAACCAGGTAAAGCCAACTACGAGGAACAATGTGGGATAAAAGGAAACCAGACAAGCAGAGTGCTTAGCAACCAGTGGAAATGCAAATTCAGTAGTGAGTGGCTGAACAGCGAGGAGGCTTTTAAGCCATATATCTATGAAGGTATGCTGACAACCCCCTCTTTGAGTGTACAGGTACCAGTGAAGATATTACGTGATACAGGAAGTAATCACAGTGTGGTAATTTGAGGTGCTCACCCGCAGTTGGAGAAGAATCTCACCGGAGATTCAGTTATTTTAAAAGGTATAGGAGGAGAGGAAGTAACTCCTATATGCTGCTTGCATTTGTCATGTGAATTAGTGACATGAAATATTGATTTTGCAGTACAGGATTCACTAGCTGTTGAAGGTGTACATGTTTTACTGGGTAATGAAGTTGGTGGTGTTCCCTTCGTTCCTTGTCCTGTAGTGACAGACAAACCATTAAGGATTAGTCCTACAACAGAATTGGAGAAGAAAAACCCTCACCTATTTCCAAGTTGTGTAACTACCAGGAGCATGAAGAGAGCTGAGCATAGAAGTGAAAAAACTGAAGATTTTCCTGCACCAGAAGGATCTTTGAGCCTAGAAGAGCTGTTCCGGGAAAGTGAAGTTTCCCCTAATGTCAGTACGGAAGAGATTCTTGCAGAAGAAGAAAATCCTATTGTTGGTAAAGAGACTCCGAGTAGTCAAAATGTTCCTGAAGACAGTAGTGAAATTACTGAAGCAAAGTTAACAGATATTGAGAGTTCAACCTTTGAAGTTGGTCAAGTGACTAGAGAAAAAAGAGGGATACAACGTTGGCTGAAATGTTCTTCAGAGTTGTTGAACCAGAAGAAATACAACAAACTTCTACCTGTTATTATCTAAGGGATGGATTGCTAATGAGGAAGCACCGACCTGTAGGTATACCAGGAAATGCTGAATGGGGTGAATATCATCAAATTTTAATTCCATATCCATTGAGGAAGCAAGTGGTAGCAGTAGCGCACGAGGCTGGACATATCGGAATCAGGAAGACTGTTGAGAAGGTTATGAAGTATTTCTTTTGGCCTGGACTACACAAGGATGTCAGCAAATTTTGCAGGGAGTTTCATACATGCCAAATAGCTGGAAAACCAAATGAAACTATTCAAAGCTCCCCTACAACCAATAGAAGTTAGAGGAGAACCCTTTAGCAAGGTGATAATAGATGTGGTTGGTCCGCTTCCGAAAATGAAGAAAGGACATGAATATCTGTTGACATTAATGTATCCCTTAACAAGATATCCAGAGGCGATTCCTATAAGAAGTATAAGTGCAAAGGTAATAGCTGAGAAGTTGGTGGAATTTTTTTCCATGTTTGTAATTCCAGAAATTGTACAGAGAGATAGAGGAACGAACTTTACCTCAAAATTATTCCAAGATGTGCTGAATTTGCTAGGAGTGAAACAACAGTTATCTACCGCTTATCACCCAGAGACTCAAGGAGCTTTAGAAAGGTTCCACCAAACTTTGAAAAGTATGTTAACCAAATACTGTAATGAGTCGGGAAGAGAATGGGATGTTGGTTTACCTTAATGTTATTTGAGGTAAGAAATGCTTATCAAGAAAGTATGGGATGTTTGCCAAATGAAATGATTTTCGGTCGAGACGTGAGAGGTCCGTTGAAAATCATTGCAGAGAACTGGGAAGAAAATCAAGAGGAAGTCCAAGGAGAATATGTGAAGAACTTAAGGAAAAGGTTAGAAGAAATTAGAAAATTCTCTTTAGAAAATTTGAAGACAAGCCAAGAGAAAATGAAGAGAAAGTATGATGCTAAGACTAAGTCAAGAAGCTTTAATGTTGGACAGCAAATTCTAGTGTTCTTACCAGTGAAAAGGTTTCCCCTTACAAATAAATTTCAAGGTCCTTATAGGATAACAGACAAGTTAAGTGATCGAACTTATGTGATTGAAACACCAGGGAGAAGGAAACGATGGGGGAAGATACACGTAAATCTTTTGAAACCCTACTTTTCAGAAACTACAACTGAGGTTATGTCTATAACCCAAACAACTTCATATACAGAGGAAGATGAATGGTTATGAGTTGGGAGCTGAGAATAAGATGAACAATTCCTGAATATTAGAAAATTTAGAAAGCAAACTAAAACATCTAAGTGTTGAACAAAGTAAAGAATTAACTGACATGATCCAAAATTTCCCTGAAATTTTTACAGACATACCTAAGTGTACCGACTTGACAAAGCATGAGATTAAGAGCAGAGAAGATGTTAAACCATTCAAGCAAAGAGCTTATCGTGTATCACCCTTTCATCGAGTTGTTTTGAAAAAGGAAGTTGAATATTTGTTATTGATCAATTACTTGATAATATTTGGCAAGCCCAGTTTGTTTCCAGAGTGGTGAAGGAGTTACAAAGATTTGTGGATGTGTTTGGAGTTTATTGCTTATTTTGTGCTAGTTTTTCAAACATAATAATTTCCCTGATTGTGTGTATAATCTTGTTGTGTAAGGAGAGAGAACATTTTTGGAGAGAGCAGTGCAATTGTAGATTATTTATCCCTCTCCGAATCCACCGATTCGAACCCGGGATAATTAATCCTTTTGGGGGAGGAATATTATAAGGTGTTATAATATATATAACCATTTTATAAGTGTTTATATGTCTCTGTGAAAATTTTGATGTTTTGCTTGCAGATTCGTCATTCATTGTGAAGATGTGATTTTAAAATGTCTTTTTCTTGCAGATAAATTGTATGTCAGAGACAAAAGACCCTTCTTAACTTATGGTGATGAGTTTGACAGCTAGTGGCCAGTTGTCTATTATACATTTATCATGTATGCTTAACCAATGGTTATTAGCTGTGTCTATGCTTATTCTTTTCGTAATCTGAGAAAGAGAGAAGGAGGAACAGTAAGAGAGTTCAAGTTGACATGCTGTCAGCCAACCAATTTTGGGTCTAAAAGCATTTCCTTTTGTTTGCTCAGCTGTGTAAGTCTCCCAAGAATTTGGTTTAAAATATCTTTTTCTGCTTAACCCTGAACAGGAAATGTCCATCATACTGATAAGAGCTCTGGCCTATTTCCTTCTGACTCTTAGAATTCTTGGTGTATTCTATAGAATAAGGAATAAGGTGTTCTGTGAATTCCTTATGTGTATTCTTGAGTATTCTGCATGAGGTTGGGGTTAAAAGCGCAGTGCTGTTCCAAACAGTCAGTCTGCCATAGGGGTCCCTGAGATAAGCATCTCTCTCTCTCTCTCTCTCTCAATAATCTCATTATATATATATATATATATATATATATTATATATATATATCTATATCATATATATATATATATATATATATATATATATATATATATATATATATATATATATATATATATATATATATATATATATATATATATATATATATATATATATATAGGGTTACTGTTTGTAAAAGCTCTGTTAAACTCACCCCAGGAGTGTGTTAATTTTGTAGAAGGTGATCAGGATTATTGTTTTGTGCAAGTGTTGTGGAGATGTATAATGGTGTAATAATTACAAAAGGTAATGTGGTGATTACTGAGTTTTGTAATGGTAAGAGTTAAAGTGATATTCTTGGTAAACGAGAATTATTATTTTGAATAAGTCTTAGTGCCTTGACAGTGTTGTCTATAAGAAAGTCTTAGAAAGATGTGAGTTTAACTTTTTCTTTTTTTAAAGGGAAATATTCTTGTGAAAGATTGATATAATCTTTAAGCACATTTTTGGTGGTTGGTATATTTCCATTTTTGCATATTGCATTCTTATATGTCTGTGCTATCACATTACTATAATTTTATTATATTATTACTGTGTTTTGCTGGTGATTTCTTAACATTTTGTTAGTGCCTACCTGTTATTGAAATTTTGGAGAATGTTTATGTGGATTTCAGTCAGTAATATTTTGGTGAATGTTTG
>NC_089755.1:20627053-20652053 GCF_040412425.1 Macrobrachium rosenbergii
CTCAGAAAGTCCCCAAAATCCGTTCATTAGTTTTCATATTGATTCCACAAATAAACTTAACAGACAGACAGACATTTTAGTACAAGATTTTATATAAACGTTTATAAACCTTTAGTTAAGGTTTCAAGATGATTCAAAAGAACTATAATGGAGGAATGTGTGTGTGGTACACACACAATATCAGTTTTCTAAATAAATAAATTTCTTTCAGAAACAAAATATCCTTGGGATTTCATGTCGGATATGAGGTCCATTCAAAAAAGTATCGGACCTTGGTCCATAAAGAGAAAAATTTGCACATTTGAAAAAAATTTATTCAATCACCACTGATTTAGTGCAAAAAGTTTTAATTAGCTGATTGATGCTGGGCCTGTTATTGTTTTTCAATCTCGACTCAAAATGCTTCCCTTTCAGAGTTGAGAACAGCCAGTGTCAAAATATGATATGACAAGTGGAGTGTTGTTTTTGGCCAATCACATGGATCAGGTGGGCAGAAAAGGTGCATTTGTTGCCCCCATTTCCCGGTTTTTTTACCTGTTGTCTGGTTCGGTGTCTTTGAACTGCTGGAAAGCCCGTCGCGCCTTCCAGCATTGCAGTAATTTGTTTCATGATATGCTTCCATTGTTTACTGAAATTTTACATCCTCACCCATGTTTGATCAGGATGAATCATGAAAAGAGTCACCGGAGCAATTCAGGTCTTAGCATATTAGGCGGCATATTGTTCCAACAGCAACTTGGGAATATTATTACACAAATCTTCCGTTAAACTTAACTTATTCACTTCTTCAGCATTTCGTTTATCAAAGCCTCCACTATGAAGTACATTCTCAGTCATTTTATATTTTATTCTTTTATTTTTCTTTAGTTTATAAACCTGGTTAGTTAAGGTTTCAAGATGATTCGAAAAGAACTATAGTGGCGCTGGAGTGTGTGTGTGTGTAGGACGATAACACAGCTTGTACTGGACGTCTATTATGTACTATGTAAATAAATAAATACAATAGTATATATCCAACAAAACTAAGTTGCTGATTATGAATCATTTGTCCTTTTATGGACAAATCGGATACTTTTATACTCGTATATATATATATATATATATATATATATATATATATATATATATATATATATATATATATATATATATATATATATATATATATATTCTTATGATCTCGCCTCTCCGAGACCAACAGGTTCTAAACAAAAACAAGCAATTGGGCTGTAATGACTGATGAAAGGTGACAAACAAAGGAGGGAGGAGCGAACAAAACCAAAAAGTGACCTTAATATTAGTTTATTAACATTAAGATATGTACATATTTACAAATGAGTTTAGGTTTTGAAGAATAGAAACGCAAAACAAATGACTAATACCAGTACAAACAATCAAATTACATGGTTACTTTAAGTTCAACAATTCTCAATAAAAATCACAAAATAAATAATGTCCAGCAGCAGCACCACAAATATAAAAATGAAATATTGATAAATTCCTAAATAAATAATATCCAGCAGCAGCACCACACAAATACAAAAATGAAATATTAAACATTACATAAACACTTTCAGAGCCATACTTGCTCAAACTGCTGTCGCTGCCATCACCCACAACAAGGTGATCGTCAGAAAACTTCGGTTGTTGCCACCACCCACAAGGTGATCCTCAGAAAACTTCGGTTGCTGCCACCACCCACAAGGTGATCCTCAGAAAACTGCTGCTACTGTGTTCTCGACGGAGCATTGTCGAGAACCTACCGCTCTGCTTTCCAAAACCTGACTGACGTTGTCAAGCACCCCATGACAGACATTAACTCCTTACACAAAGGAAAAACAAAAAAAGGTAAGGAGGCAACAACCCACCAAGGGAACAATCAGCAAACGATTGTTTCTAACAATATATATATATATATATATATATATATATATATATATATATATATATATATATATATATATATATATATATATATATATACACAGGGTGTCACACGAGTTTATTCAAATATTTTGGGAAATAAAAGAAAAAGTCATTCTAAGTAGAAAATGTTCTATAATCATATACTGTACATTTTAAGGCTCCATTTGTTGGTGAGGTGAATTTTTAAAATAAGCACTATCATTCAACGGGCAAGTAAGCTGGCACGTATGGGATGTCGTTGGAATGAGTAGTCAGGGATATGGGGGGAAGGGTTGATGAAGCACATTAGGCAACTCAATTGCTAGCCTTTCAATGGCGATTTTCTCTTGCAAGTTATTGAAAAATGTAACTTTACAGTCCCTTCAACTAGTAAATCACCTGTGAACCGATTTCACGTGATTAATTTTAATGATTAGCTTTACGTATCAAGAAAGTACTGTAAGTGTTGCTTGTCAGCATTGTCTGTGATCGTTGAATTCTACCGCAAACTGTCCTGCCGCCTCGTCAAAGGAATTGTTGAATCAGGAGTTAGGACTAGGCCTATGCCTAGGCTGAATGAATGATAATGATAGTAATCATGATGACAAGGGATTGTAGGTAGGGAGGATACTCCACTTTGAACAATGTCACCTGTTTTACCTCTTTAGATTACTGTATGAATAGGCTACTTTTGACAGGGAAGCATGAAGAAAGTGAATTTTCCATAATGTTCCCATTCTTTTTAATCTGACAAAGACGAAAGCATTTTCATAGGTACTTTTTTTCTCTGACTTGTGTGTGATGAATACTTTTGATGGGGAAGGAGAGATTTTTGATAATACTTTTTAAACCTTTGATCGGTGTTTAATAAATAGGCCGCTTGCTTTTCTTTCCTTTATCGGAGTCCAGTCAATACCATTGAGGGAGAGGGAGGTTTCAATGATGCTTGCATTTTTTCCCCTTTGTTCAGTATCTAAAGAATACATTTGATTTGAAGGTATTTTATTCACATCGGCCTAATCGCCGACTTCCTTTTTTGTATAACAGTGGAGTTCACACCCGTGTAATCTAGAAATGGAACTGTTGCAAAACACATAAATAAACTTCTTATCTGCATATTCCACATTACTGAAGTGGTAAGGCATTGTCTCCAGTTTCTTGCTCTCAAAATGAATCCGGAATTTGATGCTTGTAACCTGGACACGCTCACTTATCTTGGCGGAAAAGAGAGACTGTTCACTTGTCAACAAGTGAACTGATCAGCTCCATCCCCCTCCAGCCCATACCCTGACTACCTACTCCGACATCCCGTGTGCCATCTTACTTGTCCGTTCAATGATAACAGTTATTTTAAAAATTCACCTCACCGACAAACGAAGCCTTAAAATGCATATGTTTATAGAATATTTTCTGCTCAGAATGACTCCCAAAATTTCATTTCATATTATATATATATATATATATATATATATATATATAAATATTAGCATAAACTCATATTAAACATACATATATATATATATATATATATATATATATATATATATATATATATATATATATATATATATATATATATATATATATATATATATATATATATATATATATATATATATATATAATATATATATATATATATATATATATATATATATATACAATGCAAAAGTCAGAGAAGGACAGTACAGTGGATGAGGAGGAGCTGTGAGACAGGATCAGAAATGAGTTGTGAATGGATTGTTTTTGATGATACAGAGCTGACTGAGCAAAATAACAAGATACTGTGGAAACTAGTGAAAGTGTTCGAAAGAGAAGATGAAAGTAAAGGTAAGGAAAAGTAAGGCCATGAAGGTAAACAGAAGCCAGGATGATGGAGCAATGAATGTTAACAGCGCCAGAAGAATGGAAGCGGTTGATTCAGATAGATTTTCGTGCGTAAACATATGATGGTAAATGAGTGCTGAGGTGAGGCACAGGATAGTTGAAGCAAATCTGAAAGCATGGTGAATCTACAGATTTGGGAGAGTCTTAGAGTGTCTAAGGAAGACAAGGTGGTAATGAACAAAGCGACTGTTGCACTGATTCTCCTTTATGGAAAACTTGTGAGGGCAGTGCATAGAAATAAAGAAATTTTGTTGAGGTTGTTGAAATGAACAGTCATTTGTGCAGGACATATGGCATAGGTAGAATTTAAAAATCAGGAAATAAAGAGATGTTTAATAATAATAATCATTATCAGTTTTTGGAAAAAGCTTAAAAATCTTATTGAACAGCAAAGCTAAGCTATACTGAGTGGAATACCATATATGAAACAAGACGAGAGAGAGAGAGAGAAAAAATAGGGTAATTGAACAAATGAGATACCTTCCAGCGACGGTCTAAATAGATAAAAGAACAACGTCTGTTCTCAGGGTCTTCCACAGTAGAAACAAATAGAATCAGCATAACGTAAGTGTGCCAGTAAAGTCATTGCGAAGCAAGTTGTAATAGAGGAGTAATGAATACGTTCGTCTTTTTGAGTTTCATCGCAAAATCTCAGAATAAAAAGCAACGATCAAGGAAATTGTTCTGCTTTACTTACAAGAAAAAAGTTAAGTATATCTTAGTTTAACCAGACCACTGACCTGATTAACAGCTCTCCTAGGGCTGGCCCGAAGGATTAAATTTATCTTTACGTGGCTAAGAACCAATTGGTTACCTAGCAACGGGACCTACAGCTTATTGTGGAATCCGAACAACATTATAGCGAGAAATGAATTTCTATCACCAGAAACAAATTCCTCTTGTTCTTCACTGGCCGGTCGGAGATTCGAACTCGCGACCAACAGAGTGGTAGCTGAGAACGGAACCCGCTCACCCAGCGAGGAACTTTTTACTTACAAGAAGGATTACACTGAGTGAATTACTGTGTTGATTTATAATTTACGGCTACTCCTTGAGAGAGAGAGAGAGAGAGAGAGAGAGAGAGAGAGAGAGAGAGATAATTGTAGCTAGATTGAGTAAATAATTCTATTGTTAGTTTAAGTATCCATCTTGAGTCAAACGGTATTATCCACAGTGCTGAAGGGAGAAGATTCATTCTTGTTACTGTTGGGTGATACTCAAGACTCCAGCAATAATCTCTCTTATATTTAACTGTTTTCTGAAATAAACTGAGAAAATATCGATATGAATGCAACGTGCATGAACGCACGAACGAACGGTAATCATCGAAACTCATTATCCAGCGCTGGCCTCACAAGGAGAGGTTCTGTAGTACAAGAGCTGAGGCCCTTTGAACTAACCGAGAATGGCCAAAAGCGAGAGTGGTTGTTTCTAGGGTAAAAAAGTATGCAGAATCCCAAAAATGGGCGTCTTACAAGTCCCTGGTGGGACATGTGCCTTAAGACACCATTTACCATCATGACGGCCGTGACAGAGTTCCGACCAAATGTGACAACTTAAGACGGAACTGTCATCAATTAATGATACCTTTCCTATTCTGTTATTATAGTAACAACATTTTATAACTTTTAAATGAATTATCTATGTCCAAAATTAACCCTTAAAGCTCAGATATCCTCATGAGGTCATTAAAGTCGTCTGATGTAAAAGATAATTTAATGGAAATTGACTGTTACATGAGAAGAGTTAACCAACATGATGAATAACCTACTGGTTAAATTAAAGAGTATTTATACATATGAATAGTGTAAGTATACTGTTAACCAAAAGAACATAACTCAGTCATTGTCATATTCCGAGTCTTCAGAATAAAGTTCCTCAATTTCACTTTCTTCATTCCCTGGATCCAACGTATTTTCACCATCAATCCGACAACAGATTTCTTTTGGTATCTGCTCTCCCTCAAACCAAAGTAAAGTGTAGGTACCATTTTGAATTCGCCATCCACTATCTTCAGGTCTGAGCATTGTTGGGACGGGTGTGTTAGCATTTTTCCATATTAACGCAACATAGTTTGAAAGAAGAATTTTCTGTTTCAGTACTGATTGGCAAGGAGGCATTCCACCAGCATTAAATCCTTTGATATTCTGAAGTGGTTGTTTGTCATCTTTTGGCTTGCATTTACCATTGAAAATTAAGTACCGCACTTCATCTACTGAATCTAATTTTGGTTTTCCATAGAGAACACAAACAAATTTCTCCAACTCTTTTGAGATGGCTTCAACACTCCCTTGATTCTGTTCCCAGTTTTGCAAACATGTCTTGGAATTCTTTGAAGGATTCAACTATGGCATATGGTTTAATCTTTCCTTTCCTCAGAAATGATGCTGTGAAATCACAACCTGTGAATGCGTGCAGCCCAGGAAGAGCCATACACAGGTTTCTTCCAAGATTTGAAGCAAGATTAGTGACATCTATAAATCTTCTAGTATTTTTCCCACTCTGCCCTACATCCATCCATGTATGTAGCTCTGTGTTATGGACATGATAAAGCAGGATCACAAGAATATCTGTGTCATTACATCTCACAATTACATGGCACCAGCATATGTTCTTTCAATATTCCGAAGATGCAACATAATACGTGGGTCGGCCTCCTCATGACAACACTCAAGATCCCCAACTTTTTCACACATTACGTGACCATCAACCTCTTTGTAAAAGTGGCACTCTTTTCCCGTCCAAAATATATTCCATGACCGTGCAAGACAGAGGCATAGCTATCATCTTCCCATTCCTTCACCAGAAAGTGCAGTAATGACTTCTTAAAGTTGTTATTTCTCAATGCTTGTTGAAAGTCCTTTGGACGATGTTGCTCAGGGTCTTGTACAATGAGGCTGATTTCACCTCCAAGGTTTCCACGCCTTCCACGTTCTATGTCCTTGACTGAAGGACTTTCATAGGTGTCACACACAAAATCCACACGCTTTGCTCTTCTACAGAGATTTACCATGATGTTCTTTGCAATTGCACCATAGGTGGGTGCTATACTCTCTAATGACTGTATTATGAACATTCCATCCACCACACAAGCATCCACAGATGTAGGTGAAACACTTGTAACTTTTCCCTCTAGTATATGCATCAATTTGGATTTGTTGCTTTTCATAACAGTTCCGTCAATATGTGCTAGTGACATTGGTACTGGTGTTAAAGGAAATTTCAAAATTTTACGAAGATCTAACTTCTCATTTAAAGCTAGGAATAACAGTCTACCAAATATCTCTTGTCCCTTGAACTTCCTTAATCTTCATATCCTTGGTTGATACTTTTATCTTCATCGCCACATTAGTAAAATTTTTTACTTTATGCCTAGGAATTGCTTTTTCAACCCTGTTGGGATCTGCAAAGCACTCACTGGTAAACTTATTACACCACTCTTTCCCTTTCTCCATACAGTGAATGAGGTCTCCTTTTACATCGTCTGGTACTGCTTTCCCAATGCTTATACAGTGCAAGTTTTCATCACTCAGAGCTTCTCCAAACGGATTCAGTGTGTCTTCAATTCCTCTTACTAGTTTTTGAAAGTCATTGTTATCTCGTTTGATATGATAGGGTTTCAGCTCCTGAGATGCGTCGTTAGTTTTTGTTACACCTGATTTTCCCAGTAGATCACCAACAACTGCACTTCTTACAGTTTTTGTCACCATCCATTTTTGACGGGCAGAGAATGACTGTGAGAACGATACGCCTGTCAGTCGTGATGCTGCATCAGCATTTACAGTTTGCTCCAAGGTCATATCTACAGGGTTTCTTGAAAAGGATTTAGCTGACCTCCTAATAGAGAGATCACCATTTTCAAGTACTTGTCGCAAACCTGGGTGTGAGTCTTCAGTGTTTATTAGGTTTAGTAAGTAGCGTACCATGTAACGTGCATAGTTGTGGCGATTTGTTGCAAAGAACATGTAACACATTTTTTCAAGACTGTAGGTGAAAAGTTCCAGGTCACTAGTACAACAGGCCCTACTAAACTGAAGAAATATATGCACCAGATCAATATACAGAATCCAATACCTTGCAGTTGCTCCATGACATCCAGATCTTGTTTTGTTTGCTAAGTGTTCATATTCATCCATTAGGGTTATATATGTTGGTGTACTTTCTAGATTATCCATGTCAGCAGCTAAGTTCAGAGTATGCAACATTCTTTGTAGGTTTTCAGGTACTGCTCCATTGGTTTTAAGAAAGCTTTGAAAATGCAATACCTGGAAAGCTGTAGCTAGCAGTGGGTGTAGTCGTTTGCAGCGGTTGAAGTGCTTTCCACCAATAAATCCTCGAAGCGATTCAAGAGCCAAGACCTCTGTGTCCACAAGAATATGGGGTCCTCCAGATTCATCTATGAAATGTCCAAGTGAAGCAAAATAAGCCATCATAATGTGAAAAGCACCAAAGCCCATAAACAGATCATCAGGCAGTCTTTTGAAAGCTATCTCATGGAGGTCACGAAGTTGAGCATGTTCACTGTCCTTGTGCATCTTTTCATGTCTTTCCGCTTCATTCAAACAGTCTTTTCGACAGCTGTGATGATATCTAACTTCCTTTGCTATAAAATCCACATTACCTATTTTCAGTAACAAGACTTCATCCTTAAGCACAGTTGCAGCACATTTAATTTTCTCCTGAGCAACAGAGGTTTCACAGCTCCCTAAACCTTCATGTTTCCCTTGACGTTTTTTCCGAGACCGGTTGCAGAACATACACACAGGTTGAGAACTCCGGTGTTGGATGTAGTTGGAGAGATTGTATGTTTTCGATCGTAGTAATGGCTGCTGATTATAATCTGTCCTCTCTTCATATGTTTCTTTTTCAGGAAGAACCTTGGGTACTGAAGTGAATCTCTTGTAGCATTCCCTGTGGTAGCCATGTTTCTCACTATGATTTAGAGATTGCAAAGTTTCGCAGACAGAAGCATGTTTAGAGGACTTATATTTCTCTTTCCTCACATTTGAAGCTCTTTTCACAGTCTTCCATGTGTTTTCATCAAAATCCCTAACATACTGCCTTTTGTGTCGGATGTAATATGAAGTATGCAAATGCGTTCCACAGGCTTGGAAGATCCTGGGATTGCTTCATTGGGAGTCTCTGTCATCAAGCATTCATCATATCACTCTGAAATGAAAATGGTAAACGTTATGATTTACACAACGTTTTTGCACTGCATCCATTTGGTCATGAATTGAAAAAAAATCCAATATATATTTTTTAAAATATTAATAATTCATTTAAAAGTTATAAAATGTTGTTACTATAATGACAGAATAGGAAAGGTGTCATTAATCGATGATAGTACCACCTTAAGTTGTCACATTTGGTCGGAACTCTGTCATGGCCGTCATGATGGTAAATGGTGTCTTACAGGCACATGTCCCACCAGGGACTTGTAAGACGCCCATTTTTGGATTCTGCACACTTTTTTACCCTAGAAACAACCACTCTCGCTTTTGGCCATTCTCGGTTAGTTCAAAGGGCCTTAGCTCTTGGACTACTGGGTTCGACTCACGAGCAGGAACTCTTTCAATACGTTCCATTAAAACTCTTTATGCCTCTGTTGACCTAAGCAGCGTATGGGGTCGGCTGTAGTTATGGGTCTGTGGTAGGGTGAGAAGGGTAGGGTATTAAGCGAGCAACCTCATCTCCAAAAGGGGAAAAATGATGAAGGAAGAAAAATGTTTTGTCTACTTAGTACATTTTCCTTCTACTTCATACACATAAATGCATATATATATATATATATATATATATATATATATATATATATATATATATATATATATATACATACATACATACATTCATATATGCATAACGTACACAAATAAATAAATAAATAATATATATATATATATATATATATATATATATATATATATATATATATATATATATATATATATATATATACATACATACATATACATACATATACATACATATATATATACACAAATAAATAAATATATATATATATATATATATATATATATATATATATATATATATATATATATATATATATATATACAGAGGCAGGAGAACGGCGCAGGAACACATACAGATCCAGTATATACATACATTTATTTGTCTACGCGTTTCTTGACCCGTGGTCACATCATCAGGACATCTATAGTTATAAATTAAAAAGGGACATTCAGCATACATAGTTAAAAGTAAACATACATAAAACATAAAAACTTAAAATAGAAAATCAGTTAAACTCAAAAATCACACTTAAATACATTTACACATTACAGAACCAATAAAAGAAAACTTAAAATGAACTTAATAAAAAACTGAACTTAATAAAAAGGAATTTAAAAAATAAACTTAAAAGGGAGAGCAGAAGGCCCACCTCTCAGGGTGAAAGAGGAAAACACACTAAAAGAAAACAGCATAAAAACAGAAGGAGGAGGTGGACAAATATAAACAAACAAGTCATGCTGTGAACAGGGGAACAGCCGATGATTGGCAATTTAACGTCGGTACAATTCTTTTGATGTTCAAACTTTCCAATAGAAGCAGTTCTCCAGGTTCCTTAGCTTGGCCAATTATTCTGAGGTTGCCGTATTGGATTGATGTCTTGCAACCTCCAGCGTGGGATCTTATATTTGAAAGTTCGGGATTAGACAATCTGCAACCCGTACGATAATTCATGCCCATGTGAGAATCGGCCCTGATCTTGAGGAGACGCCGAGTCGAACCAACGTAATTCTAGGAACTACATCCGGGGCACTTGTACTCATATACGACGCCCGACGTCATCAATGGGCAGAGCCGATCCTTGAAGGGAAACAAAGAACCAATGGTTTTAGGATTTTTGGTATTAATTTAATGTTAAGAGCACCAATATGTTTTTTAATAATATTAGCAAACTGCTTGGCAAAATTTTGATTGTTATGTAACAAACAGAAACTCGCATATGTAGTAAGTTTAGGTACATTATATTTAGACATTAAGGGTGCAAGTTTTTTATCGAGAACTTTCTTAATAACCATAAGTACTAGAGAGGCAGGGAAACAGTTGTTATGGAAGTACTGCTTAAGGAAGAGAATTTCAGAGTGAAAAGAAAGCCAGTTAGAAGTTAGAGATAGAGCCCGATGTACTAAGGTATGAACAGAGTTAATTTTAAAATTAATAAAACAAGAACTATAAAAATTGGAGCTGAGCCCGGTAAATGTAGATCGCATATGAGTACAAGTGCCCCGGATGTAGTTCCGGAAATTACGTTGGTTGGACTCGGCGTCTCCTCAAGGTCAGGGCCGATTCTCACATGGGCGTGAGTTATCGTACAGGTTGCAGATTGTCTAATCCCGAACTTTCAAATATAAGATCCCACGCTAGAGGTTGCAAGACATCAATCCAATACGGCAACCTCAGAATAATTGGCCAAGCTAAGGAACCTGGAGAACTGCTTCTATTGGAAAGTTTGAACATCAAAAGAATTGTACCGACGTTAAATTGCCAATCATCGGCTGTTCCCCTGTTCACAGCATGACTTGTTTGTTTATATTTGTCCGCCTCCTCCTGTTTTTATGCTGTTTTCTTTCAGTGTGTTTTCCTTTTTCACCCTGAGCGGTGGGCCTTCTGCTCTCCCTTTTAAGTTTATTTTTTTAAATTCCTTTTTATTAAGTTCAGTTTTTTATTAAGTTCATTTTAAGTTTTCTTTTATTGGTTCTGTAATGTGTAAATGTATTTAAGTGTGATTTTTGCGTTTAACTGATTTTCTATTTTAAGTTTTTATGTTTTATATATGTTTACTTTTAACTCTGTATACTGAATGCCCCTTTTTTAATTTATAACTATAGATGTCCTGATGATGTGACCATGGGTCAAGGAATGCGTAGACAAATAAATGTATGTATATACTGGATCTGCATGTGTTCCTGCACCCTTCTTCTGCCCATTATAGTGCCCTCCGATGTGTGGATTATATATATATATATATATATATATATATATATATATATATATATATATATATATATATATATATATATATACATACATACATATATGCATACATATACACACACATACACACACACACACACACACACACACATATATATATAATATATATATATATATTATATATATATATATATATATATATATATATATATATATATATATATATATATATATATATATATATATATATACATACATACATACATACATACATGCATACATGTACACACACACACACACACACACACACATACATATATAGATTTTTACCTGGGAAGGATGTGGAACTTACCATGGGGGATTTTTTGCTTACCATGGGGTTCTGACTACAGGTGTTGACTCAGGTAAAAATACATGAAAGAAATCTAAGCTGAAGGCTTTCTTTCAACGGGGAAATTTGCAGATAAACACTTCGGTTCACTTAGATCACTTATATTTACATTTAACCCATTAAATCAGAAGAATGAGGGAACTTTGAAAAACTAGACAGGTAAAACAGATTCCTGTTGGACAACTAGATTTACAACAAGTTACACAATAACGGAAATGGGGGAAAAATCCACTTCGTCAAACACCGTTGGGTGAGGGGCAGTGGGTATGACCGTGGCACAAGCCCAAGGTGAACAATTGATTCCACAGTTAGCAACTTCGTCTGCAATTGAGAACACTTACGATTACTTACACAAAATAGGTAGTGTAACTAAAGGAATCAAGGTAGTTGCACAAAAGGTACCAAAGCAACTCAATCCTAGAAAGTGGTATACACGTGTGAAATTTTAGAACATTTACTCGCTGCACTAAACAAATCAGGTCGTGTGAAAAATCACACTTCAGAAAAGAAAATAAATCCAGCAGAAGGGTAACAGGTTCGTGACCGATTCACAACCTCACTTCTAGTGCTTTACCTTTTGTTGGAGACAGGGCCCTCATCTTCAGTGCCAGCATGGAGGGCAAGAATTATGCGGTTGCACCTGAAAGAGACTAAGGCTCAAAGCAGCCACGCGGGAAGAATTAGTACTTTGATGGAGTAGGTGAAAAAAGGCAAGTGTCTGGACTCCATAGCCGGGCATTTCTGACGAGCGCCACCTGGGCGCCTCCTTTTAAGCCCTTGGCGGATTACGATTCTTCTCCTTCCCGATGGCAGTGTCTGCTCACCTCACAGTCTATTTTCTATGCTTTTGGACCATGTGGTGGGCCCTGGCCACGTGGTGCTATGGCCCAGGAGCTTTCTCTTGTTCAATTAATCTCCTTCACCAGTTTGTCTGCACCTCCCAAAAGGCAGTACCCGGAAGAAAGACTCGAGCAGTCGTTAGGTCAAGGAAAAGGATTAAAAGATTATTTTAAGGGGTGAGGAATGAGAGATTTTCCAGGAAGGAGCGATGTTTTCCCACAACCTGTCTGCTAGTCAGCAGTGTTATTAAGGTAATTATCCTTGTTTCAACTGAATAAATGTGAACTAAGTCTATATGGTGCATCATGGCACTCTTAGAGGGTGAGGTGACTTAGAAGAGGTTTCCCTATGACATGACATCTGACATTCCACACCACCTCGATTAAGTCAACTCAACTGAATAAGCTGTTCTCTCTCTTTACTTTCCCTTTTAATTTTACTAATTATTAGAATTATTAATTCTTCGAGTCATTCATTTGCAAATTATTCCTTACCATTTATAAATGTATGTTATTGCAGAATATTGGGCTGCTGGAAAATTCAATAATTAAATTCATCTTGTTCTTACTCTATGGCAGCATTATGTAAACTCAAAATGAAAACTATTTGACATCTTATCATATCATGAATTAGAATAACAACATAAAATAGGGTTAGAATATCGCTTGTAAAGCAGGTTCTACATTTAGTCATGCACTTAACAATAAAGTTAGCTCTGCAAATCCCAAATCTTGCAGTTTTTTACCTTGATGAGTAATTACAACGAAGTATAAGTGGACTTATGTCAGGTGATGCCACGGTACTTGTATACAGCAGCACTATGCCAGACAATGCACTAACATTGCGGGTGCCTTGTGGCACTCATTTATGTACGTGAGGTACAATTATGCATGTAATCACACAGGTTTTGCTAGTCAAGGACTCTGGATTTTTATTACAAGGAAAGGATAGAGTCAAAGAAGGAAGTATTTTATGATTTCAGGAATGCTAATTCAACCAGGCATAACATGACTCTTTACTCTGGCAGGAGTGCCACATTTTGCTGGGAAAAGAGTGGGTGGGTGGGTGGGTGGGTGGGGGTGACAGGTTATTACTTCAGTAATTATTCAGAGATGCCTGGAAAGGACATCAGCAATCTTGTTATCTGTTCCTTTAATGTGTTTGATCCTCTAGTTGTTATCTTGGGGGTTGAGACACCAACTCATTAGGTGTTGTTTTGGTTTCAGAAAGTCATGAGATACTTAAGGGGGTTATGATCTGTATAGATGGTTAATGGGAATTTGTGATTGCCATGATAAGACTCAAACTGCTTCATTGCTAAGATCATGCCCAGGAGTTCTTTTTCTATAGTGTTATACCTAGCCTCAGCTGGTTTGAGTTTTTTGGAATAGTGGGCTACCGAGTGCCCAACCTCATCCTTTTCTTCGAACATGGCTGCCCCAATGTCAATGTCACTGGCATCAACTGCCATGCAGAAGGGTCATTCGAAGTTGGGTGTGTGGAGAATGGGCTGGCTAATTAGGACTACCTTGAGGTGGCCGTGTACCTTCTTGCACTCAGGAGTGCAACAAAAGGGTTGCTTCCCTTGGAAGAGGTTTGTAATAGGGGCAGCAGCATCAGCGAAGTTCAGAATGGAACGCCGGAAGTACTGCACCATTTCAACAAATCGCTGCACTTCCCTCTTGGTTCTCAGGTAAAGCATGTCCCGAATGGCACGGATGTTAGTGTTCTTGGGCATTAGGTTGCTGTTTCCTACACGGTGACCAAGATACGTTATTTCGGCAATGCCGAACTGACATTTTTTGAGGTTGATGACCAGGTTAGCTTGGCGTAGGGAGGTAAGGATTTGGTTCAGGATTTGCAGGTGCTCCTCCCATGTGTTGGCATATGTTATGATGTCATTGAGGTAGATGACACAGTTCTTGATTCCTGTCAGGACTTTAATTATCAGCCTCTGAAAACAGCTAGGGGTGTTTTTGAGGCCAAAGGGTATCACCCTACACTAGTAGAATCCAGTGGGCATGGTGAAGGCAGTCACCATGCCAATATCATTTTTTAAGAGCAATTTTGCTTAGGTAGGGTGCACTCCCCAGGCTATCCAAGCATGTCTTGTTCCTTGGGAGAGGGTATGGCCCAGGCTTTGTGACTTCGTTCAGCTTCCTGAAGTCTAAGCACAGCCTGTCTCCCCCTCCTTCCTTAGGGACTAGGACTACCAGGGAGGACCACTCACCACAGCTGGGCTCGATCAGGCTGAGATCGAGTTGAAGCTGTACTTGCTCCTCAATTCTCTTAGCCTTCTCGGGATTGACTCATTAATATCCTTGAGCTATTTGGGGTGACACCTTCCTGCGGGTGTATAGTGTGTCTACCAGGTTGGTGCAGCCGAGTTGGTCTTGGATTACCTGCAGGTGTGCACTGAGCAGCTGGTGCACTTCATTACATTTGTGGCTGTCTAGCCCTGGAGTAATGACTTCCAGGCAGTGGAGCACTTCTGGTTTCTTGGAGGGCAGCAGTGTCGTGGTGATGGTGCCTACCAGTGCCCCTGGAGCAGGAGGGTTTCTTTGTTCTCCAGGTCTTCTCTATTTAGGTACAGCTTCAGTAAGTTTGTATGGAGCCACTTGGCTTTCCTCTTTCCGCAGTCGACAAGGTAATTTAGGGCCCTTCGCCTGCCAAGTAGCTTATGGGGGCCTGTGGACCGGGTTTCGAGAGGGCGAGTGGCGCCAGTCCGAAGGACTAGGGCCTGGTCTCCAATGTTAAAGGCTCAGGCTCGGGCCATTTTATCCAGATGAATCTTGACCCGCTCTTGAGTCGCGGCTTCTGTCGCTTTGGCAGCCGCCCATGCAGCCCAAAGTTTGTTGTATATTAGGCAGATTGTTCGCCTAGTCCACCCTTGCTGGTTCTACCCAGGACCTGTACAGGATGGCAAGAGGGCCCTGATTAGATTGACCATATAGGAGCCCAAAAGGGCTATACCCTAAAGTTTCAATGGGGCCTTGGCAAAAAGGGTGTAAGGGAGATTTTCTTCCCAGGTAGATCCTCCTTCATGCTCAAGTTTTTCTAATGTGGAGCTAAGTTGCTGGAGGAAATGCTCCACTATTCCTTGGCTTTCTGGATGATATAGGGTAGAGTGAATATGTTTGACACCACAGCTGGCCATGCTGTTGCAAAACTCTTTTGCCATAAAATGTCACCCTTGGTCACTCTGAATTGTTGGGGGAAAACCGAAATGACAAAAGAACAGGATGAGTACCTTCACTGTGTTCTTTGAGCTTTCGCTCCTGAAAGGAATTGCCTCTGGATATCTTGTGAAATGCTCTTGATATGCCCCTTGGGGGTGTAATAATCAATTACCATTTCTTGGAAGGGCACTCCTACCGATGAAATGTTCTTCATAGGGCTTCTGGTATGACTTCGTTGGGTTTACTGGTTACCTTACACGTAGGGCACGATGCTATGAATGCCTTGCTGTAGGGGTGGAGGAATCACTACCAGCTGGTGGAAAATGTGAGCAGGCTCATTTTTTCCCTAGGTCATCTGGTACAGTAATTCGTTCTCCAGGAGGATGTCATCCCTGACCAGATCCTTTACTTTTACCGTCGTAGCAGCTTCTGAGTGGTGGTGCCTCATGGTTGGTGTCCTCCGTCTGTGCCCGGATGAGCTGCTCCCGGATCAAGGCAGGAGTGGAGGTGTCCGCCCCCTTGATGAGGAAGGTGGCTACAGGGTCAGAGACAGGGTTGTTTGGAGGAGTGCCAGGCTAGTCGTGCAGTCATGGCACTTTGGCTAGGGTACGATCATCAGGGAAGGTGCCTCCTCCTCTGGGTCCTTGGGAGTTGTAGTTGTCATGCACCATAGAGGGTTAGGGTGTCCCTCCACTGAACAAGGTCTTGTTCCAGGAGCAGAGGGCACCCCGTAGCTAGGGACTGGATGACTCTGAAGAGGTGTTCCCTCTCCCTGGTGAACTGTAGGAGGTCCTTAACATCCCCATCTACCCAGCAGATGGTCATCTGCTCGTCCTTGTGGATGGGAACACCGGAAGGCACATGGCCCCATGTGATGAGGCTCACCTCAGAACCAGTGTCCATGATGTCAGCCAGCATTTGAGGTGGAGGAGTCACTGATGGGTGCAATGGCTACGGCCTTGAGGCCTATCCACTCATCAGGCTGTCTAGAACGGACAGCAGTCTGGACTGCTCTGGGTGCAGTGTACCTTGGGCAAGATTTGAAGTTTGCAGACATGTGGCCCTTCTGGCCACAGTCCCGACAAGTCTCCTTGCTAAAGTCCCTCTTTGGTACTGGCCCCAAAGAGGGAGCAGGCTTATTGTTGGTCCCCCCTTAACTGGGCTTGGCTCATTGGGGCGTGGCCCCAGTTGAGGGTTTTGGGTATATTTTTGGCTGGTTCTCACCCTTCAAACGGTACTGTTCAGTGGAGTGCCCTAATCTTTTACAATGGCCACACACGATCTTCTTTTGAGGTTGCCCCTTGTTTGGCGGAGGGTGACCGAAGGTGAAAGCAGGGAGACAGATCTTGCGATCTAGAGAGCTTATGTGAGGATGGTGTGTGTCCCAGCTGTCTGCCAAGTGACAGCACTCGACAAGCGTCTTAGGGGCTTGAGTACAAAGGTAGGTGGCAAGGGCAGGTGGGGCGTAGTAGAGGAAATCCTCGTTTTGAAAATGCTTGAGGACGTCCTCTAAGGTGCTGGCACTTCGGGATTCTAGCCACCTCTTAAGAGCCCTGGTCTTGTGGTACACCCACTCAGACCAGGTTTGGCCCACCTCTTTCGGCTGACTTTGCCAACGTTGTCTCCAGCACTCTAGGGTAATTTTGTAGGCTTTCTTGATGGCCTGATGAATGTCTGCAAGGTTTCCCCTGCTCGTCCAAGGTTAGGGAACGGAAAGCAGTTGCACCCTTCCCACGTAGATGCTTTCCCAGGATCAGTGCCACATTGGCGGGAGAGGGTGTGCAGGTTGAGAGGGCCTTTCGATGTGGTCGAGCCAGGCCTCAGGTTTGTCTTTGTTCCATGGCTTGATCAGTGTATTAACGCTGCTGATAGTGGCCTGGGGAAAGGTCGAAGCGGGTTTTGCGGCATCGGGTTGGGCGATCTGTAACTCCTTTCTGTCCCGTTCTTCCCTTGCTTCCTTCTCCGCTCTTTCTTGTTCTTCCCTGGCTTCCTTCTCTGCTCTTTCTCATTCTTCCCTGGCTTTCTTCTCTTTTCTTTCCCATTCTTCCCTGGCTTCCTTCTCCTTTCTTTCCCGTTCTTCCTTTTACTCTCTCTACTTCTTTGCTGCGTTGGCTCTCTCTTGGACCCAGTCCTGCAGGTCTTTCCCAGCCAGTCCCGTCCCCTTTCCAATGCTTAAGAACTGTTTGAAATCCTTGGTCTGCATGGTGCCGAAATCCTGGGGCTCCGGTTAGAAAAAGGGCTCAGCTTGGATGTGGCTCTTGGTTTCAAGTGTTGTTCCATAGAACGTAGGGTTTGTTCATGATAAACGACTTATGTCTTGTTTCTTAGAACTTAGGTTTTGTTCCGTAGAACTTAGGCCTTGTTCACGATGGACAATTCAGGGTTTGCTTCACAGAACTCGAAAGTGTTGTTCGTGATGAACAATGAAGGTTTTGTTCCATAGAACCTAGGCTTTGTTCGTGATTAACAATTTTAGAGTGTGCTCTGAAGAACTCAAGGTTTTTGTTTGTGATGAACAATTTTATTTTGTTCCAGGGAACTCAAGGCTATGTTCGTGATGAATGATTTTATTCTTTTCCGGAGAACACAAGGTTTTGTTCATGATGAATGATTTTATTTTGTTCTGGAGAACTCAAGGCTTTGTTCATGATGAACAACTCAGTTTGTTTTGGAAAACTCTAGGTCTTGTTCGTGATGAAATATTTTCATTTTGTTCCGGAGAACTCAAGGCTTTGTTTGTGCTGAATGATTCAGTTTGTTCCAGAGAACTCAAGGTTTTGTTCATGATGAACCACTATATTTTGTTCCAGAGAACTAAAAGGCTTTGTTTGTGATGAATGATTCAGTTTGTTCTGGAGAACTCAAGGCTTTGTTCATGATGAATGATTCTGTTTGTTTCGGATAACTTAAGGCTTTGTTCGTGATGAATGATTCAGGTTGTTCTAGAGAACTCATGGTTTTTGTTTGTGATGAACGATTCAGTTCTGATCCGTAGAACTCAAAGGTTTTGTTCATGGTGGACAATTCAATTTTGTTCTGTAGAACTCAAGGGTTTTGTTAGTGATAAACTATTCAATTTTGTTCCATAGAACTCTAGGGTTTTATTAGTAATGAACAATTCAAATTTGTTCCGTAGAACTCAAGGGTTTTGTTCATGATGAACAATTCAATTTTGTTCCATAGAACTCAGGGATTGTGCATAATGAATTAATAAAATTTGTTCCGGAGAACATAGGGTTTTGTTCGGAGTGAACGATTCAGGGTGTTCTGTAGATCTTAGGATTTGTTCCTAATGAAGGGTTCAAGGCTGTTCCGTAGAACTCAAGGTTTGTTGGGTAACGCACAATGTAGTAAAAATAAAAAAAAATATGAATAACGTAAGCCTCAGGAGAGGGTTTGGTTTGGTGAGAAACAATTGGAAAACCGGAGTGGAGAAATGGAAGGCTTACGCAGACATTTAGTACATGAGATTGCCCTTTAGATAAATGGGAGCACATAGCTTCCGAGGATGCACAATTACATGCATGAATGAGATAATTTAGCTGGCTTCTCAGCAAAGTATAAATGCATAAAACATGACAAGGAATAGTGTGTTTTCGAGACATGCAAGACTAAATGTGGTAGAATATGACAAGTACAAAATCTTAAATCTACCATGCATGAGGCAAAGTTACATTTGCCTAGATCACATGCACAAAAGAAATTACTTTTACTCTATATGGGCCTGACTAGCCCGTGATCATTAGGGTCATGTGTTTACTTTACTCGTAGTCACGTGAGAGCTTTGAAAGGTGATGGGCCCACGTGGGTTTTATTGTGACGGTGACCGAGAAACATGTGTTGCATCACCCGACTGTCTGGGCTGAGTCATGTGCCTACTGAGTTGTGGGACAGAGGTGAACAATTTTGGGAATTCGCTCTCCCTCCACCTACTGCTTTGCATTTTTATGAAAGAAAATTTGCTTAGTCTCGTGGACTTATGGCTCATACTAACGGGAAATGAATTTTACACGTGTGCTTTGCTTGTGCTTATGGTAGCAATGATTGCAGAAAATGATTCTTGCATGTGCAAAATTTCTGGGCTCACATGGCTCTGAACGAAATGAGGTAAGTGAAGGGTAAGTTTTTCTTAAGAGACTATTTTTGAAATCGTGGAAACGTTACTTTAATTTCTAGTGCATGCTAATGCTATCGACAGAAAAAGAGGGAGGCCAGTGAACAAAATTTGCTGGCTGGGCATGAATTCACGGCGCAGATTACTGTGTTGCCTAGCTAAAACCTTGATTCATCACTTCACTGTCTAATTATCCTGACATTGAAAATATGCAGGCTAACATGCGATAGCAATAAAAGCTTCTGTTTCAGATGACTAACACTCTCTCTTCTCTGCGAGCTGTTTATGGAGCATGCACGTGGTCTAACTGTTGCCTAACAGCCTTTATAGTCACGTTTATGGTTGCTCCTAACATATAAGATAAAATAACATTGTACTTACGCTGTGGAAACCTGTTCACTTGTGCTTATAATGAGGGGTTTACACTAAAAGGTTAATTTCTTCACCTTGTATCCAGCTTTAGCGAAGCTAGTAGCTGATAGCTGCAAGTGTTGTAGGCTTGCAATGATCCTGCCTTGCAGGCTACAAGAATTCGAGCAAGGGTTGCTAATATTGGATTTTTACCTGGGAAGGATGTGGAACTTACCATGGGGGTTGCAATTCTGACTACAGGTGTTGACTCAGGTAAAAATACATGAAAGAAATCTAAGCTGAAGGGTTTACTTCAACAGGGAAATTTGCAGATAAACACTTAGGTTTACTTAAAATCACTTATATTTACATTTAACACATTAAATCAGAAGAATGGAGGAATTTCGAAAAAAACAGACAGGCAAAACAGATTCCTGTCGGACAAGTAGATTTACAACAAGTTACACAATAATGGAAATGAGGAAAAATCCACTTTGTAGGACACTGCTGGGTGAGGGGCAGTGGCTTTAACCATGGCACAAGCACAAGGTGAACAGTTGATTCCACAGCTAGCAACTCCACCTGCAATTGAGAACTTGTACGATTACTTACGCAAAATAGGTGGTGTAACTAAAGGAATCAAGGTGGTTGCACAGATGGTGCCAAAGCAAATCGATTCTAAGGACTGGTATACACATGTGAAATTTTGGAACATTTACTCACAGCACTAAACAAATCAGGTCTTGTGAAAAATCACACTTCAGAAAAGAAAATAAATTCAGTAGAGGGATAACAGATTCGTGACTGATTAAAAAAACCTTGCTTCTAGTACTTTACCTTTTGTTGGAGACGGGAGACTTCATCTTCACTGCCAGCATGCAGGGCAAGAATTATGTGGTTGCACTTGAAAGAGACTAAGGCTCAAAGCAGCCACATAGGTAGAAGTAGGGCTTTGATGGAGTAGGTGAAAAAAAGGCAAGTGTCTGGATTCCATAGCTAGGAGTTTCTGATGAGCGCTGCCTGGGCGCCACCTTTTAAGACCTTGGCGGATTATGATTCTCCCCCTCCTAGATGGCAGTGTCTACTCGCCTTGCAGTCCGTTTTCTATGCTTTTGGACCATGTGGTGGGCCCTGGCCACGTGGTGATTTCGTTGCTTTCTCTTGTTCAGTTAATCTTCTTAACTGTTTGTCTGAGCCTCTGGCGGGGAGTTGGCCTCCCAAAAGGTGTTACCTGGAAGAAAAGCTCGAGCAGCCACTAGGTCAGGGAAGAGGATTAAAAGATTTTTTAGGGGTGATGAATGAGAGATTTTCCATGAAGGGCGATGTATTCCCTCAGCCTGTCTTTTTGCTAGTCAACATTGTTATTAATGTGACTATCCTTGTTTCAATTGAATAAACATAAATTAAGTCTATACAGTGCATCATGGCACTCTTATTGGGAGAGGTGACTTAGAAGAGGTTTCCCTCATGACATTTGTGACTATATATATATATATATATATATATATATATATATATATATATATATATATATATATATATATATATATTGTAATAGCCACAATGCTTTCTTAACTGATCGAATTCACGTAATTTTCCGATATACTTGTCAATACAAAGCCTTAGATCCATATGCAAGAAATATGATGTAGCTGATATCTGGTAGCATGATTGGAACTCTTATCCAGAGTATCAGAATGAGGTAACATTGCCGACCCGACCACGAGAAGGATAAATGTCTATTACTGATCATACATACAGTACATATACCTATCGGATTCAGATATATTTATTAGAGCTGGAAAAGACTCACCTTTACCGTTGTAGCCAAATGGGCAATAGTTTTTGTTTTAGCTGAAGAGTGCATATATAGAATCTGCCAATGACTTTTTACCAAGTAAGTATGATATTGTAATAACCGTAACGCTCTCTTACCTTCTCGAATTCTACACGCTTTTTAGATATGCTTGGAATTACAAAGCCATGGATTCAAATACTCGATATATGACGTTATTTTGATATCTGGTGTGAAGAGGGCATTGTGGGTATTACAATTACATATTTATCTAGTAAAAATTGACCAGTAGATTCTATATATTCATTTCAGCCGAATAGCAATAAAAACAATTGCCCACTTGGCTACGATGGTGAGCATGGCTTATTTCAGCTCTAATAAAATTTATGTCTGAATTCGATAGGTATTTGTATGTATGAGCAGTAACAGACTTTTATCCTTCTCGTGGTCAGGTCAGCACCGTGACCTTGTTCTGATACTCTAGATGCTGAATCGAATTCTGCTACGAGACATCAGAATTACTTCATATTCCTCGCATTTGGATCTAAGGCTTTGTAATGACAATCGTATCCAAAAAGAGTGAAAGATTCGAGAAGTTCAAAGGGCACTGCGGCTATTACAGTTATATACTTATCTGGTAAAAAGCTAGTAGATTCTCGCTATCTCTCTACATATGTACAGTATATATATACATACATACATATATAATACACACACACACACACACATATATATATATATATATATATATATATATATATATATATATATATATATATATATATATATATATATATATATATATATGTCTATATATATATAAATTTATATGACTATTTATCACATCACCGTGATTCATATACAATCAGAAAGCTACAAACGTCCTTTAATATCCGATTCGCTTTACCTCGGAAATAATATATTTTCATATATGTTACCGAAGGGAATTTTTAGTTGATAATAAGTCCACCGTCCATATATAGGTATATACCAGCGACGGACGAGGACTCAGGACTATAGGGACGCACTAACCCATTCGGCCACAAGAGAATTTATAAGTGAATATCGCCTCCCATCAACTCATATATCGAACTCAGGTGTTTTGCACTTGGAGACGATATCCACCCACCTCTGCCATGTTGACCGTATATAGTGCGTTTATATATATATATAGCCATATTATGACTATTTATCACATCACCGTGATTCATATACAATCAGAAAGCTACAAACGTCTTTAATATCCAATTCGCTCTACCTCGGAAATAATATATTTTCATATATGTTACCGAAGAAGAATTTTTTAGTTGATAATAAGTCCACTGTCCCGTGGGGTGAACCAGCGACGGACGACGACTCAGAACTACAGGGACACACTAACCCATTCGGCCACAAGAGAGGTTATAAGTGAATATCGCCTCCCATCAACTCACCCGTCGAACTCAGGTGTTTTGCATTTGGAGACGATATCCACCCACCTCTGCCATGTTGACCGTGTAGTGCGTTTTGTGACGCGTAGCCATATTATGACTATTTATCACATCACCGTGATTCATATACAATCAGAAAGCTACAAACGCCTTTAATATTCAATTCGCTCTACCTCCGGAAATAATATATTTTCATATATGTTACCAAAGGGAATTTTTAGTTGATAATAAGTCCACCGTCCCATGGGGTCGAACCAGCGACGGAAGAGGACTCAGGACTACAGGGACGCACTAACCCATTCGGCCACAAGAGAGGTTATAAGTGAATATTGCCTCCCATCAACTCACCCGTCGAACTCAGGTGTTTTGCATTTGGAGACGATATCCACCCACCTCTGCCATGTTGACCGTGTAGTGCGTTTGTCTGACGTAGCCATATTATGACTATTTATCACATCACCGTGATTCATATACAATCAGAAAGCTACAAACGTCCTTTAATATCCAATTCGCTCTACCTCAGAAATAATATATTTTCATATATGTTACCGAAGGGGAATTTTTTAGTTGATAATAAGTCCACCGCCCCCGTGGGGTCGAAGCAGCGACGGACAAGGACTCAGGACTACAGGGACGCACTAACCCATTCGGCCACAAGAGAGGTTTTAAGTGAATATCGCCTCCCATCAACTCACCTGTCGAACTCAGGTGTTTTGCATTTGGAGATGATATCCACCCACATCTGCCATGTTGCCCGTGTAGTGCGTTTGTCGCTGGTTGATGGGAGGCGATATTCACTTATAACCTCTCTTGTGGCCGAATGGGTTAGTGCGTCCCTGTAGTCCTGAGTCCTCTTCCATCGCTGGTTCGACCCCACGGGATGGTGGACTTATTATCAACTAAAAAATTCCCCTTCGGTAACATATATGAAAATATATTATTTCCGAGGTAGAGCGAATTGGATATTAAAGGACGTTTGTAGCTTTCTGATTGTATATGAATCACGATGATGTGATAAATAGTCATAATATGGCTACGTGCGACAAACGCACTACACGGTCAACATGGCAGAGGTGGGTGGATATCGTCTCCAAATGCAAAACACCTGAGTTCGACGGGTGAGTTGATGGGAGGCGATAT
>NC_089755.1:20654553-20664553 GCF_040412425.1 Macrobrachium rosenbergii
GGAGTATATTTTCTACCGACAAGCAGAACAGTTGTCATCTGATTTCTCACTGGATTTATATCGTATTTTACTTGTGTACTAAAAGTGAAGATATTTATTTTGCATTATTAATGTGATATGTGAATTGCAAGTTATCGATTTGTTTCTTTTTCATAAGTTAATTAATTTTGTTTGTACTATCATACGTTGCTTAAATTGTTAAAAAACTTAAAATTATATTGTTTAAAGTGACTTCTCGAGTTTTTGTTGGTCTTTATGAACAATAGAGCAAGGTGTTGGTGATTATAGAATAAGCGAAGTGAAGTGCTGAAACCATAATTTTGTTAGTGGCAATTTTTTTTTTTAATTTGTCCTCTTAATGAGAAAATGAAATAGCAAAGAACCCTAAATAACATCCTGCTCCACGCCACTTGGAAGCATTGTTTCTCAAAGAGGTAACAAATTTGGGGGCCTGACCGGGATGGTTTAAGTGCATTTTCGTTTATTAGTAATTATTTTCAAGTGATTTTCGATTTTCATTATTTTCATTTAAGTTCATTACCACATCTGCAAGGCTCTAGTTAAGTGTACACAAGTAAGGTGAGAAATTTTAGTTCTGTTTGTCATTATAATGTAAAGAAAATATACTCCTCCTCATTCATTCTTTCGGTATCTGTAATATGGAGGGAAAGCTAATAACTTAGTGTTAATCAGCAGGGTTCTGTCACTTCATGTGCTTTCATTCACCCGCCCCATATTACGAACCATAAATAAGGGTATATCGTGTCATAGCTATCGTTCCGACGAACATTTTATTGTTAATCCGGGCATCTGCTACTGTACCATACTTACTCTTCGGATCGTCTCAAGATCCTTTAATTTATTTTGGGTATTCTGTAAGCTTCCGCTTTGTTTATTTTCATTGCAGTGTAGCTATCTATAGCATATCCTCGGATCTCAAGATCTAATCTTTAATTAATATTTTGTCAATACGGTTGTTTTGACATATTATTATTGTTTCCATTGTGGATTTTGCGAGTATTATCTCACCTCATTAAAGCGTTTGAGATATTTTTTGCTATAAGATTTAGAGTAAATGTGTTTTTCTGCGTATTAATCATTATCTCTAGTTATTATTCTTTGTGGTCGTTATTTTTTCCAGTGAATGTTAAATAATGCTTAGATATTTATTTACTTAGACTATTCTATTTGACTCTTTGAATCGTTCTTGAAATGTTAGTTTATGTAAATATGAAATAAGCGGTTAACATACGTGTATCACCTTTGAGTTTTGATATGCTAGAGTATCTGTTAAATTTCTTAGTGTGAGGAGAATTTGTAATGTCAAATATGGTTTGTTTCTTGTAGTGTGAAGTCAGGATTTAAAATTGATATTGTAGTTCTTAAGTTCTAACTACTAATTACTAAGATGTCTTTCAATCTTGATACATTTCTTTCTAATCCTAAAGAGGAGCTGCTGACATTACGTTTTGCCAAAAGCAGGAACTCCTATCTGTGGCCCAGAGATGTAAACTGCCGGTGGAGTCATCCTATGTCAAGGCTCGTCTCATCAATGACATACTAGAGTTCCTGGTGTCAAAGGGTTGTATAGTTGAAGACGATGAAGATGTGGAAGAAATAAGAGCCCTTACCGGAGCGATTGCTGCTGTGAAAACTGATTCTGACTTAGAGAAACTAAAACTTCAGCTGGAAATCGCTAAGCTGAGGCAAACAGAAATGGAAAGACAAAGAGAACTCCTACATATTGAAGAACAGAGAAACGAACTGAAATCGAGCATGCGAAAAAGCTTGTTGAAATTGAGTTGGAAAGAGAAGCCAGATCTGCCAACATTCAACTTGAAGCCAAAAGAGGAGAAAGGACTTGCCAGAAAAATTTGATCTTCTAAAAGCAAAGAAGTTACTCCCAGATTTTAATGAGAAGGATCCAGAGGTCTTCTTCCACACGTTCGAAGATACTGCCAATATCTTAAATTGGCCTAAGGACCATTGGGTAATGCTAGTAAGGAACAATCTAAAAGGTAAGGCAGCTTATGTTGCATCTCAAATGATAACTATCAAAGATTATGATGTCGTAAAGAAATCCATCCTAGATGCATATTCTATTACTGTAGAGGGCTACCGCCAGAATTTTAGAAATTCCAGCAAGAATCATTCTCAGACTTTTGTTGAATTTTGTGACCTCAAAGTGAGACAGTTTAGTAAGTGGTTGCAGAAGGCAGGAGTAAATGACTTTGACTCTCTTAAGAAACTGATGATAATGGAGGAATTTTTAAGAAAACTACCACTGAATATTACTACATTTATTCTTGATAAAGGTGAAACAGACTTGGTAAAGGCAGCTAGCCTGGCTGATGATTACTTTCTGATTCATAGATCTCATAAAACCTCAGGTTTTAAATCTATGTTTTCTCCTCCTAGGATATTTTCATTTACTTGTTCCTATTGCAAACAGGAAGGACATACGATTGACAAGTGCCCAAATCCTCACTGCAGGAAATCAGAAGTTGTTAATGATAGCAAACAACCTATGAAACCAGACACTAAGAGAACCTTCCATATGGCCACACCTGATATAGATCCTGAGCCGTTCAAAGCCTTCACCTGCAAAGGATCACTCAACGGCGTACCTGTGTCATGTCTACGCGATACTGGTTCCTCCCAGACTATCATAAGTGTACCCTTCACAAGATTTGAACTTCAAACAGGAATTCGTCACCATCACCGATCTGTCATCTAGTAAGACCCTGCCACTTGCTGAGGTAACTCTGCATTGTCCATATTATAAAGGTAAAGCTACTGTTGCCGTATCAAATGAACCATTGCCCTGTAATGATATTCAAATACTCATTGGTAATGATATTGCAGGTGATAAAGTTCTGCAATCTAATCTTATAGTGTCTGATCCTGAAGTTATAATTGATAGTGAGAAAGTAAATTCAAGTGAAGTAACTGTAACTCAAATAGTAACTAGATCTAAGTCACAAAATAAACTACCTGAAACCTCTAATGTAAATAAAACCAGAATTGAAGAAGCATTAGATCTTGTAGATTTGTCTAAAGATAAGTTTGTTGACTTGCAAGTTAAAGATTCTAACTTGAAGTCTATTTGGAAGAAAACAGTTGATCCAAATGATAAACCTAAAACTCCCTATTATTATGTGGAAAAAGAACTTCTCTTCCGTCACTATAGGTCACCAAAAGCACCAGCAACAAATTCCTGGCACGACTGTTACCAATTGGTCATTCCTGCACCTCTTCAGCCAGCACTGCTTGACTTAGCTCATTCCACGGAAGCTCATTTAGGTGTGAACAAGACATACAGTAGACTCTCTCAAGATTTTTTCTGGCCTGGTATGAAGAATGATATTAAGAACTACATATCTGCATGTCATCAGTGTCAAGTAACAGGTAGGCCAAACGAAAGGATTCCCCCAGCACCACTACAGCCAGTTGCAGTTCCTAAATATCCATTTGAGAAGGTTATTATTGACTGCGTGGGACCTATGACAAAAACACAGAAAGGAAATGAATATCTTCTGACGATACTTTGTCCAACAACCAGGTATCCAATTGCTGTTCCTTTAAAGAATATCAGTGCTAAAACCATAATAGGGCAGTTGTTGAATTTTTTACAACATTTGGTTTCCCAAAGAGTGTTACAATGTGATAAAGGTACTAACTTTACTGGTAATTTATTTAAGCAGACCATGGCAGAGTTCAATATACACAAGGTACATTCCTCAGCATATCATCCTCAAACCAATGGCGCCCTTGAAAGGGTCCACCAGACTATAAAAAACTTGTTAAGAAAGTATATGAGTGAAACATCTCTACATTGAGATGAAGATCTTGACTTGCTAATGTATATTCTCCGCAGTGTGCCCCATGATACCACTGGAATTTCACCTTTTGAGTTGATGTTTGGCCGTAAGCCACGAACAACATTAAGCATGGTAAAGGAGAACATAATGCACAGAAGGGCTGAAGAAACCACTAATATTCTCTCATATTTGAAGGACCTTAAAGCAAAAATGATAACAATGTATGAATTTGCTCATCTTAATCTTATATCTTCACAGGAAAAGATGTCTCATCTTTATGACAGAAAGGCAAAAGTACGAGAATTTAAACCAGATGACCTAGTGTTGGTTTATTACCCTATTGCAGGAGCTCCACTCAAAGAGAAATACATAGGACCTTATAAGATTTTAAGCAGGACTACAAAGGTAAATTACATCATTGTCACACCTGACAGAAAACGATCTACTCAGTTAGTCCATGTCAATCTACTGAAACCCTATGTAGCTGCAACCAAAGTAGTAAGTCATCTCGTAAATACTGATCAGAACTCTGTAAGCATCGAAACTTCCTCTTGCTCATCTGATTTTGACAGCACACATAATTCATGTTCTGAAATTGATGTACTTGTTTCCTGGAAGGACTGTACCAATGGTCAGATCCTGAAATCTTTACCATCTTACTTGTCTCATTTGGATTATCCCCAACAGCAAGCACTTTTTCGCAGGTAATCACCAAGTACATGGACATCTGCACAGAAGAGCCAAAGAACTGCACATTACTGCAACACGACATTATACTGGAACCAGGTATCTCTCCAATTAGACAACCATATTATCGTGCCATTGGGACCAAGCTAGAGTGCTTACGTCGGGAGGTACAGTATTTGCTGGATAATGGTTTAGCTGAACCTAGTAAATCTCCATGGGCATCTCCATGTCTTCTAGTTCCTAAAGCCAACGGACAACTTAGACTTTGCACAGATTATAGGAAGTTGAACAAAGCTACAGTTAAAGACTCTTATCCACTTCCCAGAATTAACGATATTTTGATAGTATTGGCAATTCTATAATTCTAACACAAATTGATTTGCTCAAAGGTTATTATCAAATTCCACTAACTGATTCTGCAAAAGAAATTTCGGCATTCATAACCCCATTTGGCCTCTTTTCTTACACTGTAATGCCCTTTGGCCTTTGTAATGCTCCTGCAACTTTCCAGAGAGTGATGGCTGAAGTCATCCGAGGCATGAAAATGTATTTGTCTATTTAGATGATTTGATTGTGGCTAGTACTACCTGGGAAGAACATCTACAAATGCTAGAAGAGCTATTCAAGCGTCTGCGAACATCTAGGCTGACCATCAATTTGGCCAAAAGCTCATTCGGGAAGGCCAAAGTGGTATATTTGGGGCATTGTGTGGGAAGTGGTCAGGTCTCTCCCAAGGAGGCTAACATTGAAAGTGTTAAGAAATTTCCAGCTCCATCAAATAAAAAGCAGCTTAAAACTTTCTTAGGAATGGTCTCCTACTATTCTAGATTTTTGAAAAACTTTTCAGTAATTACAGCTCCATTATATAATTTAACTTCAACAAAGGTTTCTTTCAATTGGACAAAGGAGCATGAACATATTTTTCAACAGCTAAAACTTATGCTAACATCCAATCCCATTTTAAAGGCACCAGATTTTGACAAGGAATTCTACGTGCAAGTCGACGCCAGCAATACCGGTTATGGAGCTGTATTGATGCAGTCATATTCCAACTATGCTCAAGATACTCCTCCACCTCTACACCATCTCCTTCCGGTCGCTTATCACGGGATTTTTCAAGGGTGCCCAGACCCATTGGGCAACTGTGGGAGAAAGAGCTGTTTGCTATCATCTCTGTTTCTAATGCACTTCCAACCATACTTGGAAGGGCATAAACGTGTCATTGTATACACTGACCATAAACCGCTACTATTCCTGGATAGAGCACGTCTGAAGAACCACAAACTTCTCCGTTGGTCGTACCTGTTATCTCAATTCAACCTACATCTTCAATCCATTGGAGGAAGCCATAATCTCATCGCAGACTCCCTATCTCGTCTACCTCCACCCACTACCGAGACATGTTATGACGGCACCAGCGCAGTGGGCCTCTCTTAGGCGGGGGAACTGTGACATGCCATCACCTAACTTTGTATATATATTATAAAATACATTCATTAATGTAATCTATATAATACTGTAATATTTTTAGTGCGCCATCTACTTTGTTTCGTATTCCGCTCTTGGCGCTCCTTGGTTTTTTCTCTGTAATGTTTACCTCTTGTTGTATTTTACTTGTTTTTGTAGGAGTATATTTTCTACCGACAAGCAGAACAGTTGTCATCTGATTTCTCACTGGATTTATATCGTATTTTACTTGTGTACTAAAAGTGAAGATATTTATTTTGCATTATTAATGTGATATGTGAATTGCAAGTTATCGATTTGTTTCTTTTTCATAAGTTAATTAATTTTGTTTGTACTATCATACGTTGCTTAAATTGTTAAAAAACTTAAAATTATATTGTTTACAGTGACTTCTCGAGTTGGTCTTTATGAACAATAGAGCAAGGTGTTGGTGATTATAGAATAAGCGAAGTGAAGTGCTGAAACCATAATTTTGTTAGTGGCAATTTTTTTTTAATTTGTCCTCTTAATGAGAAAATGAAATAGCAAAGAACCCTAAATAACATCCTACTCCACGCCACTTGGAAGCATTGTTTCTCAAAGAGGTAACAATACATATATATATACATATCTCACACATTACCACAGGTGAAAAATAAGAAACGGGGTGTAGGTCCTGACCAGTTTCAACTTTATTTCCAAGCCATTGACGAAGGACTGATACAGAGTATGAGAAGTCACAAATATATATACTACAGGAACAGTACTGACGAACATACACAACCGTTAGAGACTACATATCCCCTCTCAAGCCGGTGTCGAGGTAGGAGTGGCCTTCAAAACTCATTTGGCTAAAAATCACAATATACTCTCAGGGGACGATGCGATAAACAAACCATACGCGGCCTCAAGATCCACACCTGACAGGTGTCAGGGAGGTGGAGTTTGGAAACCCATTACTACTGCTACCCCTGTACTGTGTTTACAAATATGATAATCCTATTTTCATACATCACTACTGCCTACCTTAAAATTTAAACAATTTACAAATTTCTTTTGATATTAAAGGATCAAGTTTATACATCCCTTGACTGATATTCATATTATGGTTGTAACTTTCTTTTATAAAGTTAGATTCAATGATATTCCTTTCCAGTGCATTATTAGAATGTACAATCCTTTTGCCCCTTCCCAGTTGATAGCGTGATTGTTCTCACTATCATGTACAAATATACCACTGTTCCCTTGTGCATATCTCACACATTTCTTATGCTGTTCAATTCTTTTTTTCCAGTGCTTTCCCGGTTTGGCCAATATAAAAGTTGTTACAAGACTTACTCGGAATTTTATATACACACCCTTTAGTATTGTCAGGGGAGTTCTTGATAAGTACATTTTTCATTGTTTTATTGTTCTTAAATGCGACATTAACACCAAAATTCTTAAGAAGATGAGGGATATCTTTCATATTATTATTATAAGGCAGAACAAGCAAATTTTTTGTGTTGTAAGGTTCTTTTTCATTACGTGGGATTATGTTGTTTAATATTTTCTTTTCAAAAAATTTCATATATAAGTTACTTAACACTGGTGATAGAGGGCTTCCCATTGCCATACCAAAATTTTGTGAGTAAAATTTACCATTAAATTCAAATTTACAATCTTTCACACATAATTTAATCAGTTCAATTAAAGTACTTTTAGAAAATGGGATATCCAGCTGTGTGTTCTCTAACAATTCAGATAAAAACGCCATCAGATCATCAATTGGCACCTTTGTGAATAGTGATACTACATCAAAACTTACAAGCCTGGATTCACTATTAATCTGTACACTATTTAGTTTATTTATCAGATCCACATTATTCGAGATATTAGCATTTGAGATGGTACCTACTAATGGGTTGAAGATATCCACTAAGTACTTCACTAGCTTGTAAGATGCGGAACCAACTGAACTGATAATTGGCCTGGCAGGAAAGTTTGTTTTGTGAGTTTTTATTGTACCATACATGTATGGTAGCGATGGAGAGGTCACACACAACTTCTTTATAAGGCTTTCGTTACCTTTTAACAGGTTTTTCACTTTCTTATTGAAGCCACTGTTCACATTGTCTAACGGGTTCTTATTTAATTCTTTATATGTGCTATGATCACCCAAAAGATTTTCCATTTTTTCCATATATTCACTTTTATTTAAAATTACAAGAGCGCCTGATTTATCTGCTTTTGTCATATGTATATTTTTATATTTTTTCAGTTCATTGATAGCAACCATAAATCTTTTAGGGATGTTTGTGGTGTCTGATTTTTTCATACTTCCATAAATCACTCCCTTAACTATGTTCACTTCTTCATTCGTTAAATCACCATATTTTTCCAAATTGCACAGTCCTTTAGTTATTTCCACACTGTTCCTTCCGCCCGGAGATAAAGCAAAGTTTAAACCGTAGCCTAGGGCACTAGTTACATTTCTATCCAGATGTTTGTTTGATAAGTTGACGACATATTCATGATTGGCGTTGTTGGTCCAAGGGCTTCTTTCAATCAACAGTTTCATTTTATTATCGTGTTTACGTTTCAGTTTCCGATACACTTGACACCTCATCTTCACATGGCAATATTCACGTAGGGGATCTCTCCAATCTGGTGGTATTGAGGCTTCAAAATGTCGTCTTTTTCTCGTGAGATCTTCAAAATTCTTTTTGGTTTCCAATGTTTTGATGTTGATATGTTTTTCCAATATGGCACGTTGTATTTCACCGAAGGGTTGGTCTTCTAATTTCAGCAAGGAGTTAGTTATCATAGATCTTGGTATCACTTGTTCATCCCGACATTCACGTAGAAACCGCAGGTGATCCTTGTTGGTATGAGCTTGAGTGAGGGCGTCTGCAAATTCTCTGACGGCATATTCCAAGATGGGGAAAAGAACACAGAAAGATCGGAAGAAGCGCGTGGTATCCATTGATGATTATTATCACTTTTGTACGTGATTCATTTATCTCACATTACCACAGGTGAAAAATAAGAAACGGGGTGTAGGTCCTGACCGGTTTCGACTTTATTTCCAAGCCATTGACGAAGGACTGATACAAAGTATGAGAAGTCACAAATATATATACTACAAGAACAGTACTGACGAACATACACAACCGTTAGAGACTACATATCCCCCCCTCAAGCCGGTGTCAAGGTAGGAGTATCAGTCCTTCGTCAATGGCTTGGAAATAAAGTCGAGCCATATAAGAATGTGTTACTTCAACAGTCTTGTATATTGACGAAAACAAGTCGCCTCTTTCTCTCTGTCTCTCTCTCCACTCCATATATCTTCCTTCTTATAAACCATACAGGGTTTAAACACATTAATTTTAAGCTAACTCTCTATGGAATCTGCACATCTGAACACAAAATAATACAGCATACAACAACACACACACATGCACACAATGACTAAGGAGAGATTACTGCATTATGAAAACCACAGCATCGGAATATATATATATATATATATATATATATATATATATATATATATATATATATATATATATATATATATATATATATATATATATATATATATATATATATATAATCAAAGGACAATGAAAATGGCAAAAGGTAGAAAGTTAATGCTATATATTTTGGAGACAGCTGTTTCCCTTGACAGGCAAGTAATGAATGAAATAAGAGTTACAGATAATCAGTGTTTATACCAAGAGTTCCAGAGGTCAGCCGTTATGTCACTCCAGATGACAGCTTCTCCTTACTCTTCTTAATCGCTGGTTGGAGGAAGAGTTTATCTGAAATATCTGAGTTCTAAGATCCTTTTGAGAGGTTATTTGTTTAATCAATGTTGATTCTACCAACTGGAATTTGTCACATATAATTTATGGCAGCAATTGTCATTCAAAAGCCAGATGGTAGAGTCAACATTGATTAACTTAAGAAATATGATGAACCTCTCAAAAGGAGCTTGGGACTCAGTTATTATAGATAAAATCTTCTTCCAGCCAGTGATTAAGAAGATTAAGGAGAAGCTGTCA
>NC_089755.1:20669553-20689553 GCF_040412425.1 Macrobrachium rosenbergii
AAAGTTGTTATTTGAAGTGTTCTTGGTGTGGGCTTTCTGAGCTTTTCGTGATTGCACTGAGCAAGTACTTTACCAACAGGGCTGGATGATATGGTGCTCTTCAAACGCATTATGTATCGTGTTCCAAGTTATTGCTGCCTCAGATCCAAAGGGAGTTCAGTATCTACATAAATACTCTCTATTGGAGATTTCCTGCAACCCCTCAACAGATTCTTAGACCTGCATTGTGAACGACATCCAATTCCTTAAGCTTTGATTGAGCTGCTGAGGAGTATATTTGAAATCCATAATCAAACTAAGATAGGCAAAGGGAGTCGTAGTAGTTTAAGGAGAGATTTCTTAGCTGCTCATGTTATAACTAGATACAACTTTGAAGATATGTAGAGATTTTTTAACTTAAATTTTCAGATTATTAATATGACTAGCAAACGTAAGCTTTGCATCAAAAGTAAGCCGAAAAATTTTACTTCTTGCTCAGATGGTGATATATTTCTGACTTCAAAGTTGGAGTTCTTGTTTTGTGCTTCTTGAGATACGGACAGCCATAGTTTTATTACTTGAAAATTTGAAGCCATTCATATTTGCCTGATTTGTTAGAGCATTTATTGATTTCTACAAAAGTCTGCATGCATCATAAGTCATATCTAATTACATAAAGTGCAAGATCGTCAACAAATAGAGAGCATTTAACAGGATGTTAAATAACTTCACTGAACTGTTTACGGAGATGGCAAAGCATGTTACACTAAGCAAACTGTCCTGAGGAACTTCTTGAATGAATGGAGGCGATATTTTGTGTACTAACTTCATTTGATTATCCTGTCAGACAGAATGAAATTTTTGAATCTTATCATATTTCCCCTTATACCCATTCTTTTTTACAGGTGTTTAATAATTCCTTGACGCCAAGTGGAATCATATGCTTTCTCTAGGTCAAAATAGATACCTATCGTTTGACAAGGGTTGGCAAAACCTTGCTGAATTTGGTTTGAAAGCTGAAGTAAGGGATCTAAGGTAGATCTATTTTTCCTGAACTCAAATTGAAAGGGGTTAAGAGATCTTTGAATTCAAGATACCGTATCATTTAAGTGTTAATGATTTTTTTTACCAATTTACAAATGCAGCTAGTTAGAACAACCGGGCTATAACTGGATGGATTTGAAGGTTTAATTACAGGAACAATAAGCAAAATCTTACAGCTTTCAGGGAGAGCAGAAGTTTCCCAGATCTTGTTTATAATTTTTAAATGAAAACATTTGCCAGCTTCTGGAAGGTGTTTTAGCATTTCATAAAAGATTGTGTCCTCTCCTAGAGACGTAGGTTCAGCAGAGAATAGTGCACCTCTTGGCTCTCTCAATGCAAATTTTGCATTATAGGCCTCGTTATTATTTTTACTAAGGTCCATTGTAACTTGGGAGTTCCTTTTTTTTGTTGAGACTGAGAGGAGTAGTTGTTAGATCTAGAAATTTTTGGAAAGTGATCTCCCAGCATTTCTGCTACATCTCCGGGTTTAGTTATTTGTACATTGTCAATTTTTTAAACTGTAGTGGGAGAGGGATTGTATTTTCCTAATCATTTTCTAATTTTCTTCCTTACTATTTGAGATGGAGTTTTAGAATCTATTCCATTTATATAATATACCCAAGATTCTTTTATAATCTTACGAAAATAACGTCTATCTTATGCTAGGTTACTTTGGTATATTTTTTTGGCTGTTGGAGAGCCTGTACTCTTAAACTTCCTATAAAATTTTCTAGTTATTTTACGTAAATTACTACAAGTCTTATTCCACCATGGAACTGCAGGTCTTCTCTGTTTACCTTTTGATACTGGAATAGATTCTTTCGCACTTTCAAGAACTTTATCAGTAAAATAATTGTACGCATTTAAGTGAGTCAAAAGACTCAAAACTTTCACTAAAATGACAACTTTGCTGTAGTTTTCCCAATCTGCCTCCCTCACATTCCACTTTGAGAGTGACTCATTTGGGGAATTTTTTGCAGATTTAAAGTCAATGGGATAATGGTCACTACCATTTAGAAATTCATCCACTGTTTACATATAACTGACAAAAATACATGGAGAACACATACAAAGTCAATGGCTGATGTTGATCCTGCGCATATATTGTGAACAGTCGTTGGTCCATCATAAAAAAAAAGATATGTTTTGGACAATGATTATTTCGTCAATTACAATTCTTTCATTATCCAATACGTTACCACCCCATAGAGGATAATGGGCATGTCTTGTTTAGTGAAACCAGATTTAGGAGCGAGGTAAATGGAGCGAACTATAATGAGTTTATCTAAAACTAGTGTGCAATACTATTGGAGAGTAGTGAATTGATTTGTGAATAATTATTTCAACCCTTCCATGAGTATGTTGCCCATGAGGAGGGGGAGAACAGCGAATAGAATAATTAAGATCAGTATTAGTATATCTCAGTTCCTGATTTAGTTCCCTAAAGGCATAAATGGATGGACTGTGATTATGCAAGAGTGCTTTGAGCTCTTCTTCTCGGGCTCTAAGACCTTTGTAGTTCCACTGTAGAATATCTGACAGGAATGTTAAATATTTGTTCTGTTTAATTTCCAGTCTTATCTTTGAATGACTGGGAAGGATTCTCTAAATGAGAGAATCGTACAGGAACTTTGTTTTTCTATAGGCTTTTTTGATCTGAGGAAATTGAACCTCTTCGACCTGAGCCTCCAGATGTACTATTGATCGTGTTTTGCGATTTTGTATTCAGTGGAATGGAATAGAATATCAAATTTAGGCCAAAGGCCAAGCACTGGGACCTATGAGGTCATTAGCGCTGAAAAGGAAATTGAGAGTAGAACAGGAGAAAAACCTCACAGTTGCACTATGAAACAATCTTTAGGAGAGGGTGGACAGTAAGATCGAAGAAAGAATATGAACGGAGGTGCAGTAAAAGGAATGAAAGAGGTTGCAGCTAGGGGCCGAAGGGATACTGCAAAGAACCTGAAGTAATGCTTACAGTGCACCGCATGAGGTGCATTGCGGCACTACCTCCCCTACGGCAGATTTTGTATTCTATGTTGAAGGGATTCTAGATGAGGAGTGACATACAATAGAAGGTTCAGTATCTACAGCCTTACTGTACTTCAACTGAAGCAAGTCCTAGAAACTGCCAATCTTTCAGAAGGGACCAAAAAGATCCAAAGTTTAAAATATGTTAGAGATTATTATATATTTCAGATTTGTTTGGGTAGAACAACCTGCTTCGTTTCTGTTTATGAGGGAGCTGGACTCCATCTTTATTTACATTGTTTGTTGCTTTTTCATTAGTCATACAAATCTTCACACCGGTATCTGTTATTGGTATTGATGATGTCACATTTAATGCTCTACTTGCACTAGCTGAATTAGAATAATTTTTCCAATCACAGATTTTGCCTCTACTCTGCTATCGTTCTAAGTTTTGCTAGTAGCAGAAGCAAAAGTAAACATGGGGTCTTTATGTTCTCATCTTACTTTTTTACTTGAAGTCCAAAGCTGATATCTTCATTCGAAGCATTTTCAAAAATATCAGAATGAGACTGATGTCACGTCCACGCGGTTGAACTCTGTCTTCAGACTATGTCTTTGCCATACAAAGTATGCAAACTCTGACCGAAACTTCGTCCAAACGGCAGAACTACATTACGGGGCTTTAGGTAATCACTAATCAGTCGGCAGCAAGTCGAGACAGCGTGTGGTTGTAGTAGTGTAATACGGTACGATAACAATGGTAGTTTCACTAAATAAGTACTCTGCAAGGACTAAACGTGACAATTTGAAAAAAAAGAAACAAAAAACAAATATTCGAGAGAGAGAGAGAGAGAGAGAGAGAGAGAGAGAGAGAGAGAGAGAGAGAGATACACATACCTCAGAGTCGGAATGGTCTTCACCTAAAACCTCCTCAGCAGGGTACTTGCAGGAATGATCAGAAGATTGGTTATCGCTGCTTGGCATATTCGACACAGACGGTCCTGTAGTTTCGCCATCATTTAAAAAAAGATAGATAATTAAAACACCACAACTTTGGCGTATATATACCATCTGTTCCACTTCCAGACTTCTTTGACATTTTCATTTGCCTCATTTCCCAACGGTACTGGTTTCTGAGATTGTGTGTTTTTTTTCATCACTTGTCAAAACTTTGAAGCTTTTACTGGTAATCTTATCGGTTATTTCTTTGAGGGCTGCAGCACGTTGGTTTCTATTCCTTTAAGAAACACTTCTTACTTTCCACAAACATTCATGTTCGTGCAATAATTCAATTAATTCAATAAAGTTATCCCGAGACCAATACGTGTTTGAGTTGGAAATGATGCACAGTAATAAATCTAAGAAAAAATAAAAAACGTTCTTAACTCAGTCAGGATAGAAACAGACTAAAAACTGATTTTGTCTCTGGCAGCGTCGTCGTTTCATATTCAAAGTCAGAACAAGGGCATTGTTTGTGCCCTCTTTAACAGCAAACACGGACATTTCGTGGTTTTGTCCGCTTAAATTGCCCATTTACAGACAATGTCTTTGTGTCTGCAGACAGAGTTCGACCGTGTGGACACGGCATTATAAGTTGGACAATGTTTCCAACTAGGTGAGTGATCTCCTTTGCAAAGAACAGAATCGCTCTTTGGTGCAGGGTTCACTACGGCTGTGCATCGCCGCACATGCATAACACCGAGGAAAATAACTACTTGGTGCCTGCACATGGCCATACTCAAAACTTCTATGACAATGAATAGGCTTAGTTTTCAATTTCTTGACATTCAGTGACAAATGGCTGATTTTAATGTAGTCTGGAAGAAATGAGGAGTGGAAAGTGAGAAGTAAGGCATTATTTATCCCTTTTAGCTTTTTGTCAGACAAAACATTTCCAGGACATCTAAGAATTTCGGCTTCATTGAACTCATACATATCCTTGCTATAAATAACTGCTCTGGATGTATCAAATTTTTTTATGAGGAGCAATATATTGGATCATGCTGCCTGATTCTGGAATAAATTTATATAGGTACTGCCTGACTTTTATTTGCTGCTTTCGCTAATGCATTTGTCCCATATTTTCTCACATTATTTTCAAGAGTGGTCCCAACTTGTTCGTCCAAGTTTTCTCATGCCTTTATGATATTACAATGCCCCTCTTCGTAAGATATTATATGCCACACTGAGACGTGCATACTTCTAGGGAAGGGCCCCTCCTCAGTTTAATCCAGAACGTTTGGTACAAACTCACCATCCTCATCTCTAATGTTTCTTTAGTCAATTGATTTTGTTTGACCAGAAAATTCTGGTATATCTGCCTTTTTTTGCCAATTCACGCACACACTTAGCAGACTTGGCTGAATCATATATTATGTAGAATGCAAATGATTGCTCATCAAATGCCAACTTCACCTTCATCCTGTTTATTGATCCATATATATTTGCAAACTCATAGGCTTTTTTATAATTAAATTACATGCAACATTTGAAAAATACATAAAATTCTTAATGACTTCGTGCCGAAGTCATTAAGACATAGGTTTATGAAGGGCCTGAGGCAGGAAAAAAGTAAGTATAGCTTAGTTTTACCAGACCACTGAGCTGATTAACAGCTCTCCTAGGGCTGGCCCGAAGGATTAGACTTATTTTACGTGGCTAAGAAGATAGAATCACTAGTCTTTGCTGCGCAATTAGTCGTCAACAGTGTAAGTGAGTCAGCAGATCCAGGGGTGGGGGGTCATCTACTAATTGATCCAAACATGAAATTGGGGAAAAAAATAAAATGTAAATAACTGTTTAAGAATATTAAGACAGTATCACAGATTCTTCATAAAATTCACATCCTCCAGCATCGGAACAGTGAGAGTTGACTTCCCTAGTGGTCTACTCCATACCCTACCCAAATGGAATAGCACCAAAATAGACATAGGGGTGCAGGTGTAAGCTAAACCCTCATGTTGGGACTGAGACCATGTGAACATGGAACCATCCTCCCTTTTTCTGTAATGATGGGCTTCTGGCCAGAAGCAAAGAGCCTACCCCAAAGACTGGCTCCCCCTGGATTCCCGTGCGCCAACCCATGTAAATAGTTTTTCCAGAAATGGTCCAAACCATTATCGGGGTGGCTAACATCACCCACAACTCCAAGAAATAGCTTTGAATGGAAACCCCTTCCCAACCATGATCTTCCATTCATCTAAGCAGAGAATATTGATGAATGTGGAAAAACTGGAAAAAACTGATGTGCCATGTTCACACACTATATGGAAAAACTGGAAAAAACGGATGTGCCATGTTCAGAGTACATCAATTAGCATAATCAGTGCCATGCCTAGGTCGTCAACAAAAGTGGAATAGGGAAACAGGAAAATTTATAGAAGGAGGAGTGAAAGGGATAAAGGTTCCAATGCTTGGCTGAACATTTTGCAGGGATGGTAGGCACCATGGTGCGTTCAATCTCGGCAGCGGGTCCCCAAGGCCCCCACCTCAACAAGGAGCTGGGATCATGGGATATACACATATATACATATGCACATTTTTTATATATATATATATATATATATATATATATATATATATATATATATATATATATATATATATATATATATATATATATATATCAGAATAAAACAGCCAGCAAAGCATTCTATTTGTTTATTTGGCCAAATTTTTTAGACGTCATGTCTCATCATCGAAGCTTTAAAACAATACAAAGGATAAGATTTACAAATAGAATAAGTTAAAAAATACTTATAAAAGTTAAAAATCATTAAAACATGGAATTTAAAATAACTAAAAATGTTAAAATAAAAAAGTAAACTTTAAAATATAAAAAAATAAGAGAAGAACCTACCTAACTCTGTTGGAGTTAAGACATAAAACAGTGGAAGAGGTCTAGCTATTTAGGGAAGGAACATGATGCTTGATAGTTAAGACTCCAGGGTGGAGAGAGAATGGTCATTTGGTGCTTGAGCGATAATATTAAAACCTTGTTATGAAAATACTGTCTTAGTTTTTTTAAAGTGATCTCTTATATTAGAAAATTCTTTTGTTTTTAGCTGACCCCGGTGTGGTGACTGACTTCAAGATGGGAGTCAACTCTCACTTTGAGCAATCTCTTGGTGGATCCTATATATTTACCAAATGTACATTTTGGGCAAGTAAAACAATAGACCAGCAGAGACCGCATCAAATTGTTAAGAGACACCCTTTGAGCATTTGTTCTTCGAGGGAGCACATGAAAGCATTTGCCATAATGGGAGCCAAAGGGGACCCCATAGAGACACAATCCACTTAATTATAAATTCTAGTTTTAAAAATAAAGTGAGTGTCCTGCACTGCAACTTCTAGAAGTTTCTTAAAATTGTTCTTGTTAAAACCGTGAAATAAAAAGTCATCATCGGAAAAGCTTTTCTTTAAAATAATGTTGACCGTCTTCTGCAACGGTATGTTCGTGAAGAAGGATGTGACATCAAAACTAACCATATGTAAGTCAACATTCTGTGGTAGAATATCAGATACAAGGCTGGCGGAATCAGGCTAAGAATACTCACTAATGGTAAATGGTTGTAACATAGGCTATTTGATTGTTTGGATAACAAAATGCAGCCAAAATAGGTCTTAAAGAACTAGAAGAGTATAATTCTTAGTAGGTGCTTTCTGTTATAATATTTTGATCTTTCAAACCTTCCAGCAACCTGTTGATTTTATCTTCCACTTTAAAGATTGGTAGGTATGTTGGGATAACTGTTTCAATAAACTTCGTAAGGTCCTTCAGTATATCACACATTTCCTGAATGCGGTCGTTTTCATTAAAATATTTGTTCCTCTTCCTTTATCTGGTCTAGAAATGGAAATTTCTGGATTACTGGATGAGATTCTTAGTAGGAAATCATCTCTTCGAAAGAAAGGAAAACAGTTGGATGACAATTACGAAAATATTTTCTGAGCAATAGTTTGTTGGTCTCCTTGCAAGCGGTATAAGTCACCTTGCCTGTGAAAGAATGAAAGAACCGTTGGTATGTTACATCTATCACCCAGCGATCATCTTCTGCATAAAGAATACCTTTTATAGCTCCAAAAAGATGAAATTATATCAGGCATTTGAGCAAGATAAAATGTGTACACCAACTAGTCAAATCTATCATTCGGAATTCGAAGTGTATTGATATTTCACTCACTCACTCTCTCTCTCTCTCTCTCTCTCTCCCTCATCTAGCAGCCAGTGAGTAATTTATTCAGGGAAGCATTTGCACCTTTCATTTGACTGTAGGGCCAAGAAAACATGGTGGGCGAGGTAGGATCAAGCATATTTGAACCAGGGAAAAGAGGTTAGCGCCTGTTTTTCACTCATGTAGGGATAGCCTCCCACCTCAGCTGACCTGGGGTGGACAATAGTTAACCCACCCCTCACCCCCATCACGTGATATGGGAGTAGCTAGGCCGTTATGGGCTTGGGGACATAGCCAGGCTATGAGAGAGATAGGAACTTAACCTCTAAGTACTTAATCTTAAGACCACTTTTTCCTTCACTCTTTTGCTGGCTGTATGACTTTTGCAGATTGACTTGGGCTGAGGTTTTGAACCAAACAAGTGGAATATGTGCCCTGTTTCCCCAGCACCGCACTTAGCAGCTAACGCCAGTGCGAGCAACATGCTTGGCGCTTCCTTTACACTGGTGAAACTAACTCCGGTACACGGCTGTGTCGTACATGTCTAGCACACACATTTACCGACCCAGGTACGTTCATCCGTAATTAGTCAATAGGCCAGCCCTTTCCCTCTCCCCTGAAATTCCTTGATTTTTCCATTCCTTCAAACTTCAATTTTCTTCCTCCAAAAAGCAGTCTCTTTGTTAAGTCACCCTACTTCGAGCAGCCCGTGAATCGCCCCATGACTTGCTTTGAAATCAACCTAATATGATTCAGTGATAAGTATTCGAATATTCCCTCCATAGTGCAAATTAAGGGCAAATTAGTTTAAGTGATATAAGTGTTTGATCCCTCGCCCATGCAGAAATTTATTGTTTAATTAATAGCAAGGGAGGTTTCCTTTCTCCCCCATGGTTGTACTAACTCCTGACCTCTTACAGGAGCCATCTTAACCTGTCCAGTCCGCAAATCTATGCCCGACCATTGCATGACTGCCATCCAACTCTGTAACCATTCCTGGTTGCAGCCTGATCGCAAGAATCTGTTGCCCACACAGAAATCATCTTAATTAAGTGATTGCCATTACCCTGGAGTTCACCCCTTCCAATGTATTACTTTCTGTGAATTGATGCATTTTTAACATAACAGAATCATTTGTTATAACGGGGATTGTTGTATCTGTGGCCCCTCATAATTACATTGCTTATTTGCAAATTACTGCATTGATCTGTTGTATGTAATTTATGTCTGTAAATTGTTGCACTTTTTTTTTTTTTGGTTTGCATATTTGCCCCATTCTCTGTAAATAACCCCCTTTTTAATTGTAAAAGAATTCTAATTCCAAATGGCAACCTTCATTATTTACGTAAATCCAGGAAGATTCAAGGTGAGTTTCCAGTAGTTCTCCTTTTATTCATAAACTTGGGGCCCCCTTGGTACGAAGGCAGTCTATAATAATAACTTGTTCCACTCTTCCCCTACACTGAGGACCTAGTTTGTGATATATATATATATATATATATATATATATATATATATATATATATATATATATATATATATATATATATATATATGTATATATATGTGTGTGTGTGTGTGTGTGTGTGTGTGTATAGGGATAAATAAGGAGGGTTGGTGTCAGGAAGAGCATCCGACCATAAAAACATATGCCAAAACCTAATATGGAATGAGCCTTTATATGGAACAAAATATTGCTGGGGCATACTCGGTAAACGACACACAGATACATTGCCCCAATCCTGTAACTGGACGATGGGTACTGCATCATGAGCAGGTGCAGCTACAGAAGTTAGCTCACATAGGCTTCATGGTGTGCCAGCTTAGGGAGTTGACTGATCTCATGAGGAGGAAGAATGTGGATGCTTTGTACTTTCAGGAAACACGATGGAGAGAAAATAAAGCAATGGAGTTTGGTGATGGATAAAATTTGTTTTATAGTGGAGCAAATACACAGGGCAGAAATGGAGTTGGTATAGTGGAGACCGGGGCTAGTTGGCTGCGGAGGTAAGTGGGCACATTCTAAATAACTTCAATGTTTACCAATAGATGACTCTAATACATATACTATGTAATTTCCACATGGCTCTTCAGTTACCAACAAAATTCCAGTGAGATAGGACGTAGGAGCTTGAATTTATGAGACAAATTTGATTTTGATGGTAGTAAGTAATTTTTTTTTATCTTTGTGTTTTTTGCTATAACATCTATACATTCATGAAAGATTATTTTTCAGTTATAGCATAGTTTTCCTTATGGTTTAAAGATTCTATACTTTTAAGATTAATAATTCAAGGTTTCTTGATGTGGACTGGTAAGTGTTTTTGAGCCAAATGGTAGGGATAGGGCAACCTGGCTCAAAAAAAGGGGGGGAGGGTGGGCAAGATGGCACATGTGCCGACTTGTCCCATGTTATTTGATAACAATGATAAGTCTATTTATTTATAAATTATACGTTTTGTTCCTGGATTTTTGTAAGGATAATGAGATTAGTGTCCTATCATTTCCTCCACAATGCTCTCACAAGTTGCAGCCCTTGGATGTTAGCATTTATAGACCTCTGAGGAAATGTGTTAACAGAGCATGTGGATGACTAGTAATCCAGGATCAACTATGACCATCTATGACATTCCTGGTATAGCTTCCATGGCTTTACCTCTTGCTGTTACTCATTCTAATGTTTTTAGTGGGTTTATCACTGCTGGAATTTAACCTCTGAATACAGACTATTTCAAGATTCTGATTTTATAAGTGTGCATGTAACAGATCATCATAGGGAGATGTCCAAAAAGAGACACAAGGGCTTCAGACCAGACATCAGCGTGATACAGTCTTGCGATATGACAGACAACAATGGAATAAAAAAGTTTTTGATGGAGAAGTCCAAGATAAGATGATCGCCTTGGAGAGCAGAATGAACCCACACCATCTGCTTATGGAGTAACTGGGAAGACAGTGACTTCACTTGCAGAAATGAGACCATTGCCTAAATCAGGTGCCAGAAAGGGAAAATTCAATGAATAGGAAGAAACGTCGTTCTGCTATTCTAACTGACACACCAGTAAAAAAAAATCTTGAAAAGAAGTCGAATATAAAAACACAAAGGCAAAAAGAAGCCTCTTTTCACAAGCAAAAAAGAAATACCAATCCCAGAGTTTAAGATCTGCTCATGTTGATTCAGAAGAAAGCTCAGTTGAAGACAGCCTGTGTTTGGTATGCATTTTCTAAAAGTAAGCCAGGAGAAGTGTGGATCCAGTGCAGGGTGTCTAACATGTGGAAGCATGAAGACTGTACTGACGAAGATTTATTTTACACCTGCCACAGTTGCAACTCAGATGATGATCTGAAGTAATACTAATGCCTTATATTTCGTATTTTGGAATTTCAGAGCTTATTTTTGTTATTTGATTTAAATGCAATGCAGTAATTTTCTTTTAATTATCAATGTGTCAACTTACCCCATAATGTGTGCCAGCTTACCCTGTATTCCGGGCAAGTTGGCATGAAAAAGTTATTTTTTTTCTAAAGGTTCCTGTTACATTATGTTGAAAGCAAATCACAAGTTTTTTGCTTTATGATAAAGAGGAATTTTTACTTTCTCAATGATGATAAGAAATTTGCAAATAAGTTTGTTTTCTACTGTATTCCCAGTAACCAAAATAGTAAAAAGTGTGCCAACTAGCCCAGGTCTCCCCTACTTCAGTCAGGGAAACTGAAGACTACGGTGATGGAGGTGCATAGGAAGAATGACCGAATCATGAGATTACAGATATACTGTGGAAGAGAAGTGGTGAATATTGTAAGTGCTTATGCACCACAAGTGGGATGCATAGAGGAAGAGAAAAACTACTTCTGGAGTGAAATGGATGAAGTGATGCAGGGTCTGGAAGAGCATGAGTGGGCTGGTGAGGGCAGATTTGAATGGTCGTGTGAGAGGTGAAAATGACATAGTTGGACGTGTGCATGGAGGACATGGGACAGGAGAGAGAAACCTAGAAGGGGAGGGTAAAGTGGACTTTGCCATGGTATCTGACATGGCAATAGTAAACACATTTTTCAGAAAAGAAAAAGGGAACATCTAATTACCTATATGAGTGGCGTTAGAAGCTTTCAGATAGATTACTTTCTTTAAAGAATGCAAAGGCTATTGGAAGTCAAAAACTGCTAAGTTATCCCAGGCAACCATGTAGCCCACAACGCAGACTTTTATCTATGGATTTGAAGCTGAAAAGAGACAGGAAAACCAAAACAAAATGAGTAAGGAAAATCAAGTGGTACAAATTATCAAAGGATGGTGATAAGAGAAAAGAGTTTAAAAAGGAAGGTGTTAGAAGAAACTGATTTAGAAATTGACAATGTTCTGGAATGGTGGACACATAATGCAGAAGTAATTAGGAAGTATGGAAAGGAATTACTTGGGGAAACATCTGGGATGGTATGGGAAGAAAAGGAGAGCTGGTGGTGGGATTAAAATATACAGAAGCCAGCGAGACAGGAAAAAGGCAAAAAAGAGATAGGAAGAATCACAGTTAAGGGAGGAGAAGGACAGGCTTAGGGATAAAAACAAAGAGGTAAAGGTGGTACCTCAAGCTAAGGCAAGGGCATATGATGCTGTACATACAGAACTGGAAACCAGGAAGGGCTGAAAAAGATGCTGAAACTATTAAAGGCCAGAAGCAAAAGCGCCAAAGATATCACACATATCAGGCGAATTAAAGCTCAAAATATACCGTACTTGGAAAGGAAGAAGACATCATGAAAAGATGGAAAGAGTATTTTGAACAACTGCTGAATGAAGAAAATGAAAGACCAGTAAGAGGGGATGGACTAATGAACATGGGAATGGTAATAGGCTTCTCTAGGCAAGAGGTGCTAAACCCCTTAAGCAAGCCATTCACGATCAGTAATTACTGAAGGAATTCCTTCAAACTTGGCAAAAATGATCGTGAATGGGGTTGTTTGAGGCCTGTCAGTACAACTGTCAGTTACACTGATGAGAATCAAACTCTGCTTGATTTTGGAGGCGGGGCTAACGCGCACTGAAGGGAACATTGACCGTGAATGGCTACCAGTCAGTTAAGTTATCAGTGTGAACCGCATGGCCAGAGTGTGAGGAATGTTGGTGCAGAGATTTGAGTGAGGTTTAAGTAGTTAAGATGCCGGAAGATAGAGAATTTTGGGGCGAATTTTTTCAGTTATACAAAGAACAGCCATGCCTTTGGCAAATTAAGTCAAAACATTATCTGAATAAATATAAAAAAAACGAAGCGTATGGAAAATTAGCAGAAAAACTTAAAGAAAAGTATCCTGATGCAACCACAGACTTAGTGAAGAAAAAAATCAACATCTACAGGAGTAATTTCAGGAAAGAAGCAAAAAAAGTCGAAGATTCTATGCGGTCTGGAACTGGGGCAGATGATATGTATACGCCAACTTGGACTTACTATGAAGATTTAATGTTTTTAAAGGATCAAGAAGCTATTAGAACATCCACCTCGAATTTACAAGCACATGAAGTAAGAAACACATTATTTGTTATTTATTTATTAAACAGAAAACAGTTACATTTTCAAAAATACAGATGGTTCACAATAAAAAAAAGTTTATTAATAGATGTAATTTGGCCCCATATAGTAAGTCATAGCTGACTTCTTGGTCTTTCTGAAAACATGAGAAAATGCAGTTGTTTTACAGTGTTTAATAGTTCTTAGCAATCATATGTTCTTGAAAACATAATGCTCCTTCATTGCAAAAAAAGTTTCTAAATATTTCCCTTGAATGCAGGCTAGCTTGTGATGCATGTCTATCGTAACCTGCATTTAAGCCTACAAGAGAGACTACATCATCATCATGTTCAACATTTAAATCTGTATAGCCGTCTTTCTTAGTGCTACGCAAAAAATTGTGCTTCCCTCATATTAGTATCCTGCTTTTTAATATAAGGAGTAACACAGGAAAGCAACTGATCATAGGTTTCCTCGTCCATTCTTAAATAATTAAGCCAGTCTTGTGGTTCAAATCTCAGTTCTTCCATCAAAAATATGTGTGATTTTAAATCCCTTCCCTGTAGCCAATCCTTACACCATTTTGATTTAGTCTTTCTTCGTTTCTTCAGAGTAGAATGCGCCGCAACAAGCCCTAATCCCATCAACAATAACTCATTATCACAAAAAATAGAGGAAGCCATTTCGATTGTCTAATCACCACGGTAGTCTATCCTACACTGATGAACGCACCGACCGTTAGTGGACGTCCTAGTTCTGACACTGAAGGAATTCCTTCGGTAATTACTGATCGTGAATGGGCTGCTTTAGAGAAGATGAAGAATAGGAAGGCGACAGGACTGAACTTGATCCAAGTTGAAGTATGGAAAGCATTAGGAGATGAAGGAGTGGAAGTCATTTATATTACAATGGAAAAGATTATAGATCAAGAGGAGATGCCAGAGGAGTGGAGGGAAAGTATACTGATACCAATTTTCAAAGGCAAGGGGGGATGTTCAAGAGTGTAGTAATTACAGAGGTATTAAATTGATGTCCAGCACTTTGAAGATATTGTAAAGAATGATAGATGCCAGACTAAGAGAGGAAGTAGAAATAGGGAGAGAACAGCTGGGATTTATGAAAGGAGTTAGAACGACAGATGGTAGTTCTCTCTGAGACAGCTAATGGAGAAATTCAGAGAGAAGCAGAGGGACATACACATGGTGTTCATAGACCCTGAAAAGGCCCATGACAGAGTCCCGAGACAAGAAAATTGGATGAATTTGAGGGAGATGGTCCCAGAGAAGTATGTGCATTGGAATGTGTATACCAGAGTGAGAAGCAGCGTTGGAAAGACTGAAGGATTTAAGGTGAGGGTTGGATTACACCAGGAATCAGCCCTTAGCCCATTTATTTTCAACATCGTGATGGATAGCACGACAGGGGAGGTAAGAGAGACAGTGCCATAGAGCATATTATATGCAGATGACATTGTGTTGTGTGCAGAGAGGAGGGAAGTTCTGGAGGGGAAGTTGGAGAGTAGCACTGAAGGATAGAGAAATGAGGATAAGCAGGTCAAAGTTAAGTATAATTAGTTTAACCAGACCACTGAGCTGATTAAAACTCTCATAGGGCTGGCCCGAATGATTAGATTTATTTTACGTGGCTGAGAACCAACTGGTTACCTAGTAACGGGACCTACAGCTTATTGTGGAATCCGAACCACATTATGACGAGAAATTAATTTCTATCACCAGAAATAACTTCCTCTAATTTTTCATTGGCTGGTCGGTGAGTCGAACGATGGGCCAGCAGCGTGCTAGCCGAGAGCTCTACCCACCCCTCCAATGAAGAACTAATTCAGAACATTTTTTTACCGCCGATGAGGGGGGATGACAGGGAAGAAATAAAGAGTACACAAGTCCAAATACTTGGGTTTGTGCTAGAGCTGGTGGAAGAATGGATGAGGAAGTAAAACATCTGAAACAAGTGGGTTGGAACAACTGGAGGGCTGCCTTCTAAATCCTTTGTGATGAAAGAGTGGCACTAAGACTAAAGGGAAAGTTCCATAAGGGAGTGGTAAGACCAGCTATGCTATATGGTACAGGAACTATAAGTATGAGAAAGACAGAGGAGAAGAAAATGGACGTAGCAGAGATGAGAATGTTAAGATGGATGCCTGGTGTAACGAGGGAGGACAAGGTTAGGATTCAGTACATCAGAGGGCCAACACATGTGGTTGAAACATCAAAGAAAGTGCAGGGCGGAGACTGAGATGGTACGGACACTTACTAAGAAGGGAGGAAGACCATATTGGAAGGCATAATATTTGGAGATGGAAGTGCTGGGTAAAAGAAGATGAGGAAGACCAAGAAAGAGATGGAGAGATTGTGTGAGGGAAGACTTGAGGGAGGAGGGACATAACGAAGCAGAAGCTCACCACAGGTGGATGTAAGCGGCCCATCAAAAACGGTGACCCCGTATACAAACTGGACTAAGCTGATAAGATTTTTTTATATATATATATATATATATATATATATATATATATATATATATATATATATATATATATATATATATATATATATATATATACGAGGTATGTTCAATAAGTAATGAGAAAATGTCCGGCGAGACACTAAATATGATTTGATCAAAATACTACTTCACGGTGAAGTACACATACATATATTCTATAAAATGACAAACTGGCAACTTTCTATATTTGTAGGTCTGAGTGCAACGGTGAACGTGGTGGAACCAATCTGATCCGGTTTGCCAATCTCTGAACACTTGTCAAAATGCAGCGAAACATGGAGCAACGTTACGCCATCAAATTTTGTGTTAAACTTAAGAAAACCAAACAAGATGCCAATGGAATGTTAAAGGAGGCCTATGGGGATGAACAGATGAGCCAAGCAAATTTCTATCGGTGGTTCAACAGATTTTCTGACAGAAATGAACAGGTTGAGGATGAACCCAGATCTGGAGCACCGAAAAGTGAACGCAAGGAGGAAAACATTGAGGAAGTGCAAAGGTTAGTGATGCAAGACCGTCGAATATCTGTGAGGATGCTATCTGAAGCTGTTGGTATTAGTATTGGCACAGTCGAGACAGTTCTGACCGAAGAGGAGTGGTCAGTGGTGGTTCCACCAGGACAATGCCCCATGCCAGGAGTCAACGCTGGTGACCACCTGGATGGCCGACAGGGGAATGAAAGTGGTACAACACCCACCCTACAGCCCTGACCTAGCCCTTTGCGACTTCTTCCTGTTCCCACGCATGAAAGACAGCCTCAGGGGAACCAGATTCCAGTCAACAGAGGAGCTGAAAGAGGCATCAGAAAGTTACCTGAAGGGACTACTGAAAAAGGACTTTGAGGAGGTCTTCCAGGATTGGGAGAGACGCATGCAGAATTGTGTAGCTGCGAAAGGCAATTATTTTGAAGGAGACAAAGTTGTGTAAGCTTATAAAAATAAATAGTGTCTCTCCTGACATTTTCTCATTACTTATTGAACATACCTCGTATGAGATCATATTCAAAACGGAAACTTCTGAATGGTTCCAGAAGACGTTATGCAAATAAAAGAAGACGTATAATGTACCTTCATTTTTTGTGTTTGTTTTCTAGCATTGTTGTCGCTGTTTCACAAGATCTTTTCTTATAACCATTACCGCAAGAGTAATTGTGATCATAATCATTTAATTTTTCTTAATTTACAAATAAACAAAAACCAGGACAAAATCAAGGAAGACGGCACAACTAAAACGTAACTGCCATCCTAATTAAGAAAGTCCTTGCAACAATGATAACACCTTAATATGCGAGGGCATTATGTTGGAATGGAGAGAGAGAGAGAGAGAGGAGAGAGAGAGAGAGAGAGAGAGAGAGAGAGAGAATGGCACGGGTTAATACATCGAATTTATAATTACGTAATCTTACAATAAACAACACATAATTAATTACTATAATTGTTTGCGGTATAACGTTCGTAATATTATTATTAATGACATACACACACGGAGAGAGAGAGAGAGAGAGAGAGAGAGAGAGAGAGAGAGAGAGAGAGAGAGAGAGAGAATGCGTGTATCACATGATATGCGTTAACGTTACAAGCAATCTTTCTTTCTCACTCACGCACAAACACACGCAGATTAGTGGAAAATGAATGGCTCTCTCTCTCTCTCTCTCTACTCTTTGAGGTTTCAAACAATGGCGTCGGCAGCAATATTTGGGAGAGAAGCAAAAGATTAATTATGGGAGTGAAGTGTCTTGTTAAGCAGGTAGTGAAGAAGTGTTTGCCCCGGAAGAAGAAGAGTAAGAGACTAGCAGGTGAGAGGGCGCGAGTGGAACTCTTCACACCCCCTCCCCTCCCTCTCTTCCACTCTTACCACTCTCGCTTTGTTGGAAGTGTTACCAAACAGCGGTACAGGTGTCTAGAAGAAGCCTGTGGGAGATGTACATCTTGCAATATGCAACACGTTGAGTCAACACACCGCCAGGGTTCCTCGCGCGACTGGAGTGCGAGCAGGCTAGCTGGCCCCCTCTCTTTCCTCTGTCCTCCTCGCCCTCAAATGCTTTCATCCAGATTTCTATCTTTCCCTTATTAATCTATCTATTGTAATAAGTTTGAGTGTTTGTGTGAAGACATACACCGCTGGGCACCTCCCTCCCCCGCTCTCTCTCTCTCACACACACACACACACACACACGTGCACATATACAGTACCTCCCTTACCTATTCGGGGAAAGTTTACCCATTATGAGTTTTTATTGACCTCAAGTTGCATCAGTGAGAATTTTGAGAGGGCTTCTCGCATCGAGAGCAAATCTTACGCCCTCGAGAGGAGGATCAAGCATCGTGAAGAGATATTCGAATTAAATTCACAAAAACTCCTGCTATTTGGGGGAGAATGAGAAGGTGTTGTATCTTCGAAGCATGCAGATTCGCGTTCCATTTCATTTCGCCTTATTCGTGAATGGAATGTATTGAATTACGAATGCAAAGCAGATAATAATAATAATAATAATAATAATAATAATAATAATAATAATAATAATAATAATAACAACATCATTAATAATAATAATAATAATAATGTCACAGGAATTCTATATAAACATTATTCTCAAAAAACCAATTTAACGAAATCGTTAAAATTTACTCATTCAGTAGGCATCAATTATAAAATAGTATTTGAGGATGTTACATAACCATGTGAAGATAGTAATCAAAATCTCTTAAATGCTTAAATACATATAATATATATATATATATATATATATATATATATATATATATATATATATATATATATATATATATATATATATCAAAATTGTATAAGGATTTCCTTTCTTTCCTTATAATATAATATTGACCGGGAACTATTACTGCGCTAAGCTTAGGCTTACACGTCAGGCCCTCAGCAGGAAGAAACAATAAATAAAATGAAACTACATAGTTTGGTGGATCCGCCATAATTGTTTCCCTTTTGAAATGATTTTTGAGTATGTCATTACTGAGATTAGTCTTTATATACACGCATATAGTGTGATAATTTTCTTTGCAAAAAATAATTTGTGCAAGAAATACTGTTTCAGATCTGTCACCAATCCCAGTGCTATTTACCCTCCAAATGGTCCAAGTGAAGAGCTTCGCAGCAACCTGACCCTTGTCACTGGTTCATTTGTAAAAACAGAGCGGGTCCAAGACAGTCACAGTAACTCATTCCGGAAGATGTCCTGCGCGCCTCATAGCCTCGCATTTTCATATCCTAGATAGCTCGTTTCTAAAGTAGCTGTCCGTACAAAAGGAAGACGATGGAGTCTGCCATCATCAGTCAAACCAACAATATGAACCTGTCAGGAGGACATTGGAGATCAGATTTCACCGACGGATTAATCGTCAGGCCTCTTCTCAGACAGACGCAGACGGGAGGTAACGGCCCCAAAACACGAGGGAATAACCAGGACATGAGTGGGTCCTGGGAATAACCTGTTTTCCATTCATCTACATAACACCAATGTCATACTGCCACACCTACATATGACTTATATATACTCTTGTTACATATCATTTCCATATTTCAACAGTGAACAGGGAAGTATCAGAAATATATGGTTGCAATGTGTATGAAGTGTTTTTATAGGCTTTTTTTTTTTTTATCTTCATCCAGCCCTTCTGTAACAGCACTCGTCTAGCTCTAGATTCCTTTCTTTTCACATCTACACTTAACCATCATTTTACCCACAAGAAAAATTTCTCTAAGGCTTTAGAGAATTATTTAAAAAAGCAAGACTATTCACTCGCTGTAATCTTGAGTCAATTAAATAAAAGTT
>NC_089755.1:20692053-20779553 GCF_040412425.1 Macrobrachium rosenbergii
TGTAAGATGTAAGTATTTCTTAATCAAGTTTAATTCACAAAACTTTAATTTATTAAGAAAGCAATTTGGTTAGGTAAGATTCAAACTACTAACTATCACTCAAGTGCCAAGTATAAACCTGATTAATTAACACAAACATTCACCAAAATATTACTGACTGGAATCCACATAAAGATTCTCTAAAATCTCAATAACAGGTAGGCACTAACAAAGTGTTAAGAAATCACCAGCAAAACACAGTAATTATAAAGTTATAGTAATAAGATAGCACAGACATATAAGAATGCAATACGTAAAAATGGAAATATACCAACCACTAAAATATATGCTTAAAGATTATATTAATCTTTCAAAAGATCACTTCTCTTTTAAAAAAGAAAAAGTTAAACTCACGTCTTTCTAAGACTTTCTCGTAGACAACACTGCCGAGTCACTAAGACTTAAACATAACAAAACTCAGTATTCACCACATTACCTTTTGTAATTATTACACCATTACACACTTTCCACAATACTTGCAAACAACAATATTCCTTATTACCTTCTACAAAATTAACACACTCCTGGGGTGAGTTTTAACAGAGCTTTTACAAACAGTAAACCTTTAGTATCCCTTATATATTTAATGGGATTATTGAGAGAGAGAGAGAGAGAGAGAGAGAGAGAGAGAGAGAGAGAGAGAGAGAGAGAGAGAGAGAGAGAGAGAGAGATGCTGGCTGACTCAGGGACCCTTTGGAACTGCACTGCATTTTGGAACAGCACTGCAATAATCTTTTAACTCTCCAAAAATTCTATGGCTTCCAGAATGTGTCCACGAAATATTACTAAAGTTTGCATACAGTTTCCTAAAATGTATAATAACTATATACCCATAAAACACAGCTGAGCAAATGATTTAGTCTGGTATAGTTTGATATATTTGAAAACTTCCTTTGAAATGAAATGATAGACATTTCCTACTGGGACACTTTTAGTTACACAGCTGGAACAAACAGACCAGCGAGAGTTTTAGACTTCCAAGCTAAAATTGATTTTTCATGCTGACAAGATGTCAACTTCTGTATTTTTCTGGTGTTTTTGTTTTTCACTCAGCCTAAAAGTTCCAAGAGTTTCCAGATTATAGAAAAGAAAAGCCAGTGGACACAGCTAATAAAGAAGAAAGGTTTAGACACACATGACAAATGTATAACAGAGAACTCGCCAGCGATCTGGCTGACAGAGCTAATCCACCCCTAAACGCCTTTTTATAATATAAAAGGGGGGATATTTTTGAAAAAGAAAGCACGAGGCTGACTAGACGATCCTGTGTAAATATGTGAAGCAAGACTTATGAATCTTGAATCACTCTCTCTAATTGTGAATGTAAAGTAAAAATCCATTTGCTAGGGAATTCTGAGACACTAATAAAAAGTGTAGGCAACTATGATACAATTCTAGAGTAATAATATTGCAGCAAACAAAGGGGGACCAAACATAAAATTTATGAGAATTGTCTTAGGCATTATAAATAATTAATTAATATTCTTATTTATAATCATTTTGCATTAATTAATACCCAAAAATAAAAAAAAACCATAGAATTTTTAAAATTACATCTTTACTTTTTTATGTAACTAAAACTTTGAATCTGTTTCTCAAAACAGTTTTTCTTTAAAATTTTCTTAGTATTACCAATCTAAATAAAATTTTAAATATAACATGGGAAACATGGTAGATTAAAACAAAGCCTTATTTTTTAATATTTTGAGTTTCTGATTTTATTTTTTTCTGTAATTTTTAAATTTATATTAAAAAAATCATATCTCGAAAAATAATTGAAAATCAAAATATGGCTTTGTATCGAAGGTCCATATGTGTTTTTATACGTGGTTCAAATCTCATCAATATAAAACCAAAAAGCAAAGGAGGAGATGCATTTTTGAAAATGGCCATTTTTGGCTGGATTCACAAAATTAAGGTCACTGACAAAAATTTTTTCCCAGAAGTTCATGATGTGATAAAAAATATCCAGGAATTGAAAGGAATTAACTCTCCAGAAGGTCTTCCAGAATACATGAAAAAGGACTACATTTCCATAACTGTATGAATTTACACAGCTGAGCTTAGTGCCTGATCTCTTCATGATAGACATTTCCTGGGACACTAACAGCTAACACAAAAGCGCTGTTAGACCCAAAAGCTGGCTGAGGATGTCAACTCAGGTATATCAGCACTTTTCCAGATTATAAAAGGAAATAAAAAAACAGGAAAAGATTTACAGGGACGTGACTGTATAACAGAGAACACTTGACTAATCACTGGTATTACCTTTGGCTAAGCGAGTTACTGGACAGTACGGCATGGGGCATCTTGATCCAGGCGTTTAAGATGATGCCTAACGCTAAAAAATATGCTGGAGTCGTTCATTTCAAATATTAAACAAATGGCAAAATTAGCATTGTAGGATTACAGAACAATTTATCTGAAAAAAGACATTTTAAAATTCATTTGGACAAAGAATGAGGAATTGCAAGCAAAACATCAAAATTTTCACAGAAGTGCAGATATGGTTATATATATTATGACAGGAGTCGATATATATGAATATATATACAGCTAATATATTACTATTTAAATTAAAATATATAGTGCATTGTTGTGTGTGTAGAATATGAAATGTTCTTCAAAATATTGTGTCTTTATTCCAACGTCTTGGGGATGAGATGATGGTATATAAATCATGGTTTAAAAATTGAATTGACAGTACCTAGAAAAGGACTATTTACAATATAATTTTATATTATACACTTTCTTCATGGATATATATATATACAAAATAAATATACAGGTCTCACTGTAGGTATATCACATATGAAAGGAAATGGAAAAATATAAAAGATTTACAGGGATATACTGATATAAGAACCTTATATATGGTATACCTTATATGGCGGGTCGGAGGCGGCATGGGGATCTTGGTCCAGGCGTTTAAGATGGCGCCTGTCATATAGCCACTTTCTCTTTTGACTGAGGCAGGATTAGCATATAGAACCACACCTGAAATCAGGGTATAGTCATTTGGACAAAGAAAAGGGATATATATCAGAAGTGCAGTATATATATATGCCCACATATTATTTATGTTTAAATTACTATATATTGTTTATATATATGAAATGTTCTTATATATCTTTACTCAACGTCTTGGGGATGAGATGGCGTATGCAAGGTTTATTGCATATATATATATATATATATATATATATATATATATATATATATATATATATATATATATATATATATATATATATATATATATATATATATATATATATATATATATATATATATATATATATATATATATATATATATATATATATATATATATATATATATATATATATATATATATATATATATATATATATATATATATATATATATATATATATATATATATATATATATATATATATATATATATATAACATTCCTTTGTCAATGGTGAAGCCTCGTGCAAAAGAATTTCACAAATGTTGATTCAGTTACCTAACAAGAAAAAGTCATCAGCTGTATATAGACAACTCAAACTTTCTACCACACACTGCACCACTGAACTCTGTCTTGGATAATAACATTTTTCAATTTGAATAACTTTTCCTTCCCATACATCCAAACCACGTTCATGGAATTACTCTCCCTCCCCTTTCCAAAATGTCTGAATTCTACAAGCTTTTTACTAATGTTTCCATTCTCTGTTCTCTTTACATAGGCAAATCCTCTAAAGACACTTTCCATCATTTCATCTGTACCAATCTTTTTAATAAAGTCTTTGCATTTCTTGTTTCTCGCCCCTTCCAACCTGTTGTACATATCATATGGTACTATCATGCACAAAAGTCCGTTCTCTCCGCTGATCCATAGAGCGAACACGAATACACTGGCTATGAAACACCGAAGGAGTTGAACGAGTAACTCATGGATGACCCAACAGATGTCACACCATAAGAGCATATGGGAACAGGAAGGAGGGGTGGCACTGGGAAGCAGGTATTTTTCTTGAGCACAGAGTAAAGTCTCCATATTCTAATATCGTTAAGAAAGTGATCGTAAAGTTTTTGTTGTTGATACTGGGTTTGAGTGTAAAATATGCGAAATAAATATGAGAATAAAAGTGATTAGGAATTCAGTATTCATGAGTCAGTATTTCCTATAGATTAACGTATCTTATCAACGGACATGACTGTCCACAAGACCGATACAAAACGTTTCATCAACAGTGTTTACAGTGATGTTCTATAATCTGCACACCACCTCTTATATATAAACAAAACTAACATTTATAGCAACAAATTAGCAAAATTTTCAGTTTGCTTACGTTATTGAGGTAGCAACCACAAACTGCTGCTGGTGCACAGATCTGTTATATTTAGTTATATATTGCGTGATTGGGCCAACAGCAACAGTGAAGGTGGATGATATGGGTGATGACAACCGAATGCCAGTTTTTAGACTCTTACAGATTATGGCTAGATGTAATTTTTTTTAAATACTAAAAGATTCAGATACCTTCGTCTATGTAACAAATTCATAGTCAGTAAATAAGATAGAAAGAAAGAAACAGAGAAAAAATATTAATGATAGCACAGAGATAAAGGCAAAAAGTTGACAAGAGAGAGAGAGAGAGAGAGAGAGAGAGAGAGAGAGAGAGAGAGAGAGAGAGAGAGAGAGAGAGAGAGAGAGAGAGAGTTTCTGGGTAAGTGAAAGTTTAATAGACGTAAGTAGCGAATGATTTTTTCAGTATGTATTGTTTGATGATTTTGTTCGCGGTGTAAGGTTACAGCAACGAAAATGCACTGTGAATTGAATAATCTTTGACCTGTCCAACTGTGATTATCGTTAATGTAGAATGTCATGGTCATGAAAACAATTAATCCACGAACAGTATTATGGTGTTGACACTTTTTAAATTAACATAACATTCTATACCAAAGGATTAAGGATGATGCTACCCATGCCTGTGGTAAGAGGTACCTTTGGTAGGAGGTGACTTGGGACACGCACAAATGCCAGTGCAAATTATAGGACACCACCGTAAACACTGTTGCGGAAATGTTCTTTATCGATCTTGTGGACAGTGATGTCTGTTGATAAGATACAATAATCTATAGGAAATACTAACTCATGAATACTGACTTCCTAAGCACTTTTATTCTCATATTTATTTCGCATATATATTTTTTTATATATGAGCATTAAGCTACAAACGTCCTTTAATATCCGATTCGCTCTACCTCGGAAATAATATATTTTCATATATGTTACCGAAGGGGAATTTTTTAGTTGATAATAAGTTCGTCGTCCCGTGGGCTCGAACCAACGAAAGACAAGAACTCAGGACTACAGTGACGCCTTTACCAACACGGCCAACAAGTGAGGTTTAAGTTAATACTGGCTCCCATCTACAAATCCCCGTCGAACTCAGGTACTTGTATTTAGAGTCAATATCAACCCACCTCTGCCATGCTGACCACGTAGTGCGTTTGTCGCACACGGCCATATTATGACTTTTTATCACATCACCGTGATTCATATACAAGCATTGCTATAGACGTCCTTTAATATCCATTCGCTCTACCACTGAAATAATATATTTTCATATATGTTACCGAAGGGAATTTTAGTTGATAATAAGTTCATAGTCCCGTGGGCTCAAACCAACGAAAGACAAGAACTCAGGACTACAGTGACACCTTTCGGCCAACAAGTATATGAAAATATATTATTTCCTTAGGTACTTGAGGTAGAGCAAATTGATATTAAAGGACGTTTGTAGCTTAATGCTCTTGAAATAATATATGAATCACGGTGATGTGATAAAATGTCATAATATGGCTGCGTACGACAAACGCACTACATGGTCAGCATGGCAGAGGTGGGCTGATATTAACTCTAAATACAAGTACCTGAGTTCGATGGGGATTTGTAGATGGGAGCCGGTATCAACTTTTACCTCACTTGTTGGCCGTGCAGGTAAAGGCGTCACTGTAGTCCTGAGTTCTTGTCTTTTGTTGGTTCGAGCCCACGGGACGACGAACTTATTATCAACTAAAAAATTCCCCTTCGGTAACATATATGAAAATATATTATTTCTGAGGTAGAGTGCATTGATATTAAAGGACGTTTGTAGCTTAATGCTTGTATATGAATCACGGTGATGTGATAAAAAGTCATAATATGGCTGCGTGTGACAAACGCACTACATGGTCAGCATGGCAGAGGTTTACTCTAAATACAAGTACCTGAGTTCGATGGGGATTTGTAGATGGGAGCCGGTATCAACTTTTACCTCACTTGTTGGCCGTGTGGGTAAAGGCGTCGCTGTAGTCCTGAGTTCTTGTCTTTCGTTGGTTCGAGCCCACAGGACGACGAACTTATTATCAACTAAAAAATTCCCTTCGGTAACGTATGAAAATATAGTATTTCCGATATATGTAGAGCGAATTGGATATTAAGATATATATATATATATTTGTATATATATATTAATATTTGTATATATGAATCACGGTGATGATAATAAAGTCATATATATATATATATATATATATATATATATATATATATATATATATATATATATATATATATATATATATATATAGTATGCATGTGAGTGCGTGATTATTTTGCCATTAGTATAAATATGGTTTTTCTATTCTCACAAATATCAAGTCATCTTGCCTTAGGAATTATTTTATACGATGAGTGTATCTACTTGACCAGAGTTCGAACCTGTCCGTGTAACTTTTGGGTTGATGCATGTTTCGGCTCGCACCGATCGAATTCAGGTATAGTTTCCTTGAGTTGTGAAAGTGACATCCCCGCCATCATAGCAAATGATGGCCATTAATAATACATATATACCGGGTAAAAATGACTGGTATATTCTTTGGGTATCCTTCAGCCTGAAAAGCAATAATCACTGAAACACTTGATCAAGCTGTGAACATGGTGTCTGGTAGTCTGTCGACTTAAGTGTTCTCCACTTGATGTGGAAGAAGGGTCGGTAACAACTGCTTGAGCTACACCGTGAATGGTGACATTGCTTATCTATACCATTTTTTATCATAATTTTTTTTCCTTCATACGCCTTTTTATCGCATTTGGAGACGGTAGCTTAAGAAAGGTACAGACTCAGTTTCTCAATAAGTCTCTCGGGGTGAGGTTACTAGCTTCCGCTCCCCTTTTCGTTATCTTAGCAGATGTTGGTACCTATTCATACCTGGGTGGTCTGGGGGACAATAGGTCGTTGGCGATCTATGTACCACCGAAAGCCAGCCGAGCACCCCACCCTTCTACAACATTCATTTAGCTGACTGTACATTTCTGAGGATATATATATATATATATATATATATATATATATATATATATATATAGAATATATATATATATATATATATATATATATATATATATATATATATATATATATATATATATATATATATACACACACACACACATATATATATATATATATATATATATATATATATATATATATATATATACATACATACATACATACATACATATATATATATATATATATATATATATATATATATATATATATATATATATATATATATACATACATACATACATATATATATATATATATATATATATATATATATATATATATATATATATACATACATATATATATATATATATATATATATATATATATATATATATATATATATATATATATATATATATATATATATATATATAGGTGTTTGAAATTAGAGCCCCCCCTCCACAGAACAAATTGAAAGTTATGAAGTTTTCTGCTATAGCCTGTCTCCAAGTACATTATTTTAAGTTTCTATTAAGCTATTTTTCATTTTACATTTCTTTCATTTTCAGACTGAGTGACGGAGTTAGATACAGCCATGGCTAACGACTCGGAGGAAATCAGATGGATTGACCGAATCCGGGCTATAACCTTCAGAGAGGCCAGGAATGCTGGCGCATCCTTCATTTCACGTTCCTGGATAGCTAAATACATTAATATAGTTATAGACCCGTATTCCCCGCCCATGTTGGTTTAGAAAAGCATATTGCCGTATTCTTTGACACTGGAAGTCCCAAGAATGTAATGTCTGAAAAGGTGTATCAGGCATATTTTTCTCATCTATTTTAAACCCAGTAGTAGACTAAAATCACATACGTTCAGGGAAACAGAATCAAACTAGTAGGACAAATTGATTTACCTTTCAAGTTAGGAAGAATCCTACTTATGGAAAAGGTTCTAGTAGCAAGGGGAATCTATTTTGCATTTGCACACCTATTGATTGGTTATCCAACTATGGCTAGACAAGGAATCACAATTGACGCACCTAGAGAACAATTAGTGATTAGAAGGAAGCATAGGAATTGTGGAATACCACTGTGTAAAATGACTAGAAGAAACAAAACTCAGAAACCCTCCTTGCTGAAAAGTATCTTAAAAAAAGATAACATAGAAAAGGGATATCAAGTATGTAACACGAATGCACAACTAATCAGCAATAACCTAGAATTTAACCAGGAAACTTACCTGAAATTAGACAGAGAATAAAGCTTTACAAGTTATAAATAACAGAGGAAGAAAAGTTAGGCTATCTCAAGGTACAGAGATAAGTTTAGCAGAAGTATACACTTTCCCTTTGCAAGTAGTAGAGAAGGAAACAGTAGCAGCAATTAATAAAGAAAACACAAATTCAACTAATGAAACAGAATTGAGGAAAGCAAAGATATGGACTCACTTGAGAGAAACTCATTGATTTACTGAGTGAGTATAGTGATATAGTCGCCATAGAGGGAGACACCCTTGGCAATACAGGAGAGACAACCCATAGAATAGAGATTTCACAGAATACTAAGCCAATCTACATACCTGCTTATAGAGTAGCACATTCCAAGAAAGAGATTATTGAAAGAGAAGTGCAGCAGATGAAGAAGCAAGGGATAATAGAACCATCAAAATCTCAGTGGTCTTTTCCACTTTTGCTAGTTCCAAAGAAAGATAAAACATACCGAGTAGTAGTTGATTTTAGAATGTTAAATAAGATAACTGAGAATGATCCTTATCCAATGCTATCCATGAGAGATCTTGTCACAACCATTGAAACCAAGAAATATTTCACCACAATAGATCTGTTGCAAGGATTTTTACACAGGGCTTTTTCCTTGACATCCTCTTGGAGCGCCTTTCAAGAAGAAATTAATTTTTTCTTACAATTTTTCAAAAACAATAGTTTTCCAGTAAAGTACTTCTATAGATCCCTCAAGAAATTTCTTCATTATACATTACATAGTTCTCCATTGGTATATAAAGTCCCGAAATTGGTTTTTCATGCAAAATTTCCTTTCATTTACAATAAAAAACGTCGATACCAGTTAATTAACCTATTAAACAGAGAATTACCAGCAGTTAATTTCAAATTTATTCTAAAAAATCCTCTAGTAATACGTCATTTTTTCAGATATGACAGACTGACCCGCTTTTGTCAGCCAACATTGTATATAATTACACATGTCCCAAGTGTGAACGGGGAACTTACGTTGGATTCACAAAGCGGTGTTACAGGTCCGAATCCACTGTCACCAGGGAGTCAGTTTCAGAAATGGCTGCAGACTGTTCAGACCCGAAGCCTCCGACATACGTAATCATGCGTCGCACTGCAAAACCGACATCAATTATGCAGATTTTAAAGTCATATCTTCCCTGCAAGAAGAGGGGGAACTAACCATTTTAGAGTTCATCATAATTAAAACTACAATCGCCTCGTTAACCACCCGGACAGCCTCCACACAGCTATTCATGGCATAACTACTTGTTTGTTTATAATTTGGTCTGTACTTCAACCTTTACTTACCCTCTTTCTTTTTTAGATGTTTTACTAAGGGATTCCGAGCCAATGAAACACGGTTTTTCGGGAACACCTTTTTATCAAAGCATCGGATAAAGGTGATAGTTGGCAAGTGTATATTTTATAAACCTACCTAATTTTTGCAAATATTATGTAGTACCTAAGTTCGATAGTTTTGATATTTATAGAGTAAAATGAAGTTGCCGATGCGGGAACCAATAAAATCACAGACACGGATCCTAAAACCATTCGTGGAGTAAACATAATAATATTATGACATCATGAGGTTCCGCCCATCTAACAGGTAGGCAGTAAGTCACTAACGCTTACACAGTCTAGGCTTCAACAAATTCGATAATGGTCAGCAGATATGGAATATGCCCCATGGTTGCAAGGCTGCATTTGTGCTACGTATAGCGTGAATAGGTAATTATTTCTATAGTGGGTAATAGTTACTTGGCTACCTTAGAAGTGTGAGCAGGAGCTGTTAGGCCAGTGGTTCTTAACCTTTTTCTTACCATGCCCCCTCTAAGAGTTGGGCCTTCCCTTGATGCCCCCTTTGCATCTGTGAGTAAAATTCCCTCCCAGATTTAAAGGAAAAAAAAAAAAGAAAAAGAGAAGGGGTGTTTTTACTCTTTTGGGAATGAATTAGTGTGACACTTGACACTACTTTTTAGTGACTCTTGTTAAGAGAATAGCGAATATGATTAGAGAATTTTAATTTTTCCCTAGGGCTCGTGCCCTCTCTGAAAATTGCTGACGCCCCCCTAGGGGGAGCGCGCCCTTCAGGTTGAGAACCACTGTGTTAGACAATCCTGATCTCTTCCTCGAGAGTGACGATGAAGACATTTTTTAAATAAATTATGTATAGTATTAGACGTTTTATTTGTATATTTAAAACATATTTATTAAAACGCAATGATTATAACAATATGTTCCTCAATCAAACTGATTTCAATATATTGTCCTTTCCACGCATATCAGTATAAATCGTGTTACATTTGATTGATCTTAAGTAGGTAAATAATGGCTTGCCCTTAGAATCTTGATTCTTACCATTACCTTTTATTTGCAGCGAGTATACGAGCACTGGTTAGGGTGCTGTATGATATAAATAAAAAAAAGAAAGAAAAATAGCAATGGGTTACATTAACTGAAATAAATAAAAACAATGGCGTTGACCTTTACCTCTAACCATTGAGGGAAATGAGGTGTCATTACTTTTCATTTGAATTCTACGTCTAGTGACCGCTCCTGACTTACTGCAAATAGAAGGCTATAGTGTCAAAACCTGAGGTACAACAAAACGGATTGTCTTTTTGTATTCCCGCCCTGAATAGATGTAGAAGCCTCCACAAAATAATAATAATAATAATAATAATAATAATAATAATAATAATAATAATAATAATAATAAAAATAATAATAATAATAATAATAATAATAATAATAATAATAATAATAATAATAATAATAATAATAATAATAATAATAATATAAAAATTATCAAGAATGATAATGCAATGACAAATCCTGCTCGCCGTCATTGATATCGCTGAAGCCTAGGATGGTACTAACAAGGCCAAGAGAAAGACAAGGTCTGCTCACTTCCCCTAAATCCCCCATATAAGCAGAGCTTTGTCTACCTCCTTATTGCGTCAGCAGGTGAATTGCCATAATGAGTGGCTACCTCTAAGATACGTCATCGCCTACGTAGTTACCCCATGCTGGAGGCAACTCCACCCAATTGGGTAGACTTTGTCTCTCTTGGCCTTGGGTACTTATATCAGTTAGTGAATATGTCATCAGCAAGCTGGCAGAGCCACAGTAAGGAGACGTTTTCCCCGTATGTAAAACCTCTTCATTGTGGTGGAGCCTCATGACGTCATAGGTTAACATCACCATTGTGTTCAAAACACTCACTTGCTATTTTGATGGATCTGGCATAGGAAACATTTTTACTCTGATAAGTACCAGAACTATTGAACTTAGGTACTAAATAATACTTGCAAAAATTAGGTAGCGTTATAAAATATACACTTGCCAATTTTCACCTTTATCCGATGCTTTGATAAAAAGGTGTTGCCGAATAACCGTGTTTCACCTGCTCTGAATCCCTTAGTAGTTTCTTTTTTAACTCAGTAGGTTGGTTATGTCCGTCTTTATATTGATTTTTAAATTATTTTACTATTTTTTTCTGTTTTTTGTAAGATTTTAAGTAATATTTTTGTAAATTTCAACCTTGAAGATGCAATCAGATATTGCAAAATGCCATTGACAAAATAAACTGTTGTTTTAATATACATGCTGCCTCTTCCTTGATGCCCCCTTGATAGCTACTATGAAGCTGTGACCTGGTTATATATATTGTCACGAAGTGTTCCAAGTACTTGGTTATTACACTTTCTAATCATAGAATTCAAAACTTACCTCTCATAACAAAACAAAATAAAAAAAAATACGACTGAATACTCTAAAGGCAACAGTGATCCCTTAAAAAGCTTATCAGCAATGCAAGGTATCAATATTTAAACAAGAAATATACTAAAGTAAAAGGGCATCACTCTATTAAGCACTGACCAACTGTAACTTTTCCTCCTCGATTTGAGTCACTTCAACAAACAACTGAAGGAACAAAACTTTATCACTGTAGTTTATTTACAACCACTAATCAATCCTACCACTGGCAGTCAATAATTGAAACACTGTTGTAAAAATTTTAAATACCAAAGGTTATTTTTAATCCAAAATTTATAAGTACTTTACAATTAAATTATTATTATTTGGGAAACACAACTTAAATTAATTCGTAATCTAAGTTATGAAGCAAAACTGAACCATCAAAATATTAATATGTGGAAGAAGGCTAAATTCGAAAACTAAACATGAAACTGTAAAAGTCCAAAAACCACCTACTAAGGGATGCAGAGCCGATGAAACACTGTTTTTCGACAACACCTTTTTATCAAAGCATTGGATAAAGGTTAAAGTTAGCAAGTGGATACTTTATAACCCTACCTAATTTTTGCAAGTATTATTTAGAACCTACCTTCAACAGTTCTGGTACTTAGAGTAAAAGTGTGTTTCCTATCAAAGTCGCAGGTAAGGATTTTGAACACAAGAGTGACGTTAACCTATGACGTCATGAGGCTCCACCCACAGTAACGAGTAGGTTACGTATTGGGAAAACGTTCTTCACTGTAGCTCTGCCCACTTGTCAGTTGCCAACGACATATTCACTAAATGATATTAGTACCCAAGGCCAAGAGAGACAAGGTCTAACCAATTGGGTGGAGTCGCCTCCCACCTGGGGTAACTAACATACACTATGGCATATCTTAGAGGTACCTGCTCATTATGGCAATTCACCTCTGATGTAGTAAGGAGGTAGACAAAGCTCCGCATAGATGGGGGAGTCAGGCAGAAGTGAGCAGACATTCTCTTTCTCTTGGCCTTGTTAGGACCCACCCTAGACTTTAGCTATGTCAATGATGGCGAGTAGAATTTGTCACATTCCCCTTGATTGCATGATCATTCTCAATCATTTATTATTATTATTATTATTATTATTATTATTATTATTATTATTATTATTATTATTATTATTATTATTTTGTGGAGGTTTCATCACTACTTCCACAGTTGTTGTTAGGACTAAATTGTTAGCTTGGAATTCTTCCATTTTCTTGATATTCGTATTGTTTCTACTTTACAAATAATTCAGTGTATGTAATTCATCCACATAATGAACTAGTCTATAGCTCATTTGTTAGATCTACACCTATTCGGGGCAGGAATACAAAAAGAAAATCCATTTTGCTTTACCTCAGGTTTTGACACTGTAGGTCAGTGTCATTGTTTTATTTCCGTTATTGTAACTCATTGCTATTTTTTACTTTGTTTCTTTTTTATTTGTATCATACAGCACCCTAAACAGCGCTGGTATACTCGCTGCAATGGTAGGAGTCAAGATTTTGAGGGCAAGCTATTATTTACCTACTTAATATCAGTCAAATGTAACACGATTTATATTAATATGCATGGAAAGGAAAATATGCTGAAATCAATTTCAATGAGGAACATACTGTTATAATCATAGTGTTTTAATAAATATGTTGTAGATGTACAAATAAAACGTTTAACATTATACATAATTTATTTACTAAATGTCTTCATCGTCACTCTCGAGGAAGAGGTCATCATCCCCGTCCTCATCGTCGCCAGCAATGTCAGTGATGACTGTTTCCATGCCCTCATGGATATTGTCCGACTTCCAGTACTCCTCCTCAAAGTGAGAGGATTGTCTAACAATTCCTGTCCACACTTCTGGGGTGGCCAAGTAACTATTAACCACTATAGAAATAACTACCTATTCAGGCTAGAGTAAATCTTGCTATGGGTCTTCTCGCTTGCATACCAAGTGGCAAGCCATAGCACAAAATTTTTGCAACCAAGAAGACATTTCCATATCCTGCTGGCCAATATCAAATTTATTGAAGCCTAGACTGTTACGCATTAGTGACTTACTGCCTACCTGGTGACGGGAGGAGTCTCATGACGTCATATTATGTTTACGTCACGAATAATTTTAGGATCCTTGTCTGTGATTTTCTCGGTTCCGGCATCGGCGACTTCATTTTACTCTATAAATATCAAAATTATCGAACTTAGGTACTGAGTAATACTTGCAAAAATTAGGTAGGGTTATAAAATATACACTTTATCCGATGCTTTGATAAAAAGGTGTTGCCGAAAAACCGTTTCATCGGCTCTGAATCCCTTAATAAGTAAAAATTTTTAAGATTTAAAAAGAACTAAACAAACAATTCAAATGACACTAAGAACACACAATTATACAAGATATACAAGAAATGTATATGTATTAAATTCATAAAAAATCAATTCACTTTCCAAATTAAGCTTCAACCATGGTTAAAAAATCGCAAAAAATTTCAGTACCTGAGAACTGCAGTTATGCCCGTTACCAAAAATACCTTGTTCTTGTAAAGGCGCTTTTTTACACATACACTGTTATAATCCTAAACGTTAGATTTCACAAAAAGTTACCAAAACGGAGTGACTGACAATTAATTATTTTACTTTACTTTAAATTTACACACACTGAATTCTAAGAGAGAGAGAGAGAGAGAGAGAGAAGGAGACTTTAATGCAACACGCACGGTCCCGTGTCTCTGAATGGCGATTTTTTCTATTTCTAGTCAGAACCAAGACTCAATAGAAGGTTCTAGACTTCCGGTCGTAATGGACATGTTCAATGGATGACGTAATAGTCGGGGCAAGATGTTTTGGACACGTCCACGCAATAAATTACGTAACCAACACGTGGTTCTCTCTCTCTCTCTCTCTCTCTCTCTCTCTCTCTCTCTCTCTCTCTCTCTCTCTCTCTCTAAGAGTAAAAAAGAAAAACGACGCAATCGTTCGTCTTAACGTGAATTTTGACTACATGACCAAGCGCCCGTCGAAAGTTGAGCAGAACACTGTGTCCAATCGGTTACATGGCATGATATCACACGACACTTGAGTCAAAACAAAAGACCGCACGACTGCCCAGTGATGTAACTTAAAGAAGAATCTTCTAGAACTCGCTATTAATTCTTGTGAGATCTAACATTACAAATGATATTTCAACAATTATTATTAATATACAGAATATATGATAATTAGAACAGTAAATATAATAACATTATGTAAAAACACACAATCAATATACTCTATACATACACACATATATATATATATATATATATATATATATATATATATATATATATATATATATATATATATAAATATATATATATATATATATATATATATATATATATATATATATAAATATATATATATATATATATATATATATATATATATATATATATATATATATATATATATATATATATATATATATATATATATATATATATATATATATATATATATATATATATATATATATATATATATATATATATATATATATATATATATATATATATATATATATATATATATATATATATATATATATATATATATATATATATATATATATATATATATATATATATATATGTATGTACGTATGTATATATGTATATATATATATATATATATATATATATATATATATATATATATATATATATATATATAACATATATATACATATATATATTATATATATACATAATATATATATATATAATATATATATATATATATATATATATATATATATATATATATATATATATATATATATATATATATATATATATATATATATATATATAAGGTGTTTCAAAATTAGAGCCCCCTCTACAGCATAAACTAAAATTGATATGGACAAAAACAAAAGTAATTCAGAACAGGTATTTATTTAAGTTTCTCTCTGAGTATTTGATATTTTGTTTGGCCTCCATCTGCCTTTACCACAGCCTGCATTCTTGAGGGGTATGATTTCAGCAAATCGCAAATAAGCAGACTCAAACTCCACTTCCCTGAACACTTTTATCACCTCTCTTCGCAGGTCATCGAGGCTTGGTATACCATCACAGTTCACTGTGCGTGCTTCAAACGATCCTTTAAGACACTACCAATGTTTTCACACACACATTAAGGTCAGGGGAGCTACCTGGAAATTCACTTGATGAGAAGAAATCGATACCACTGTTTCGAAGCAGCTCCTGTTTCTATAGAGCCTTGAAACATGGTGCCTTATCATGCAACAATGTGACTTCTTCAACAGATAACACATTATCAGGATCTTTGAGGAAAGGAAATACTCCACCAGTAAGCATAGTTTCTCTGAAGTATTTGCCATTCCAAGACTGTCCTTTTTCTTTGATGATCCACATTAACTGTTTGGCTGTGAAACAGAGAAAAATTCCCAAACATTCTGGAAATTTCACAACTTGGCGATAGCGCACTTCATCGCTGATGTCATCCAGCTTTGCAGCCCAAATTATGTCATTTTTATGATTTGGCTTCTGACTGTGTAAATGAAGAATTCATCTGCTGCAGCAACATGGAGAAAGTCAGCTTCATCCCAATCTTTAAGAAATGAACCACAAAACCATGCACAGTCATCTCTCTGTTGCTGAGTGATGTTGGGCTTGCTGATAACATGAAATGGCTTGATACCAGAGTTTTTCAACTCACGATATACAGCACTATAACTTCTCTTCTTTCTCCTTTTTGTTTCTAGCTCAAGCGCCAATTTATGTAAAGACTTTCTTGGTCTACCCACTGCCTCAGTTATGATGTCTTTTGACTCCTGAGAAAGGACTTCAGGCCTTCCAAGATTATCACTCTTTTCGCGATGACAGTCATATGGATTTTTGTTCCAGTTTCTTTTAACAAAGGATTCATCTCTTTTGATGTATTTAGCTATCCAGGAACGTGAAATGAAGGATGCGCCAGCATTCCTGGCCTCTCTAAAGGTTATAGCCCGGATTCGGTCAATCCATCTGATTTCCTCCGAGTCGTTAGCCATGGCTGTATCTAACTCCATCACTCAGTCTGAAAATACAAGAAATGTAAAATGAAAAATAGCTTAATAGAAACTTAAAATAATGTACTTGGAGATAGGCTATAGCAGAAAACTTCATAACTTTCCATTTGTTCTGTGGAGGGGGCTCTAATTTGAAACACCCAGTATATATATATATATATATATATATATATATATATATATATATATATATATATATATATATATAATATATATATATATATATATATATATATATATATATATATATATATATATATATATATATATATATATATATATATATATATATATATATATATATATATATATATATATATAAAGGATTACCTTATTGTATTCTTAACCCGTCAGTCTGAACTGTATTGCATTTTAACCCTGATTACCATATATCTCTGTCGCATTCTCTCTCGGTTTGTGTTGATGTCTCTTTTATCTTCAACATGAAAAAAAAAACAAAATCAAGAAAAATGTCCATTTGTGCTAAAGCAAGACAGGCAAAACAGAAAATAGCTGAGGAGGTCTTCCGAAAGAATTATTTTTTTCGCCCATGCAGTTCATCGACTCTTATTTGAAAGGCAACGAATTCAAATTCCCAAGTCTTGCCAATTCAGAAGTCAGCGAGGCTGACATCGGATGAGTCAGCAGAAGCTCGGGAGCTCGTGGACGACCCGATGGTAATCGAAGGTTGGGAGTGGACGACTTGAGTGTTTTCTTATTCATTATTCATTCCGTTCCTAATGTGGCGAATAAAGAGCGAGAGACCTTTATGGTCTTTAGCACCGATGTGAATGGCTGCTGAGAGGATTCTCCTGCGAGTCCCAAATGCATGCAAGAGAAACGGCCCATAAACGCGGTCGCATCCCCGGAACGCAGCCTATAAATTCGTCAAAAGTTGAACGGGCGGCCAATTTGCAAGTTATCACACGGCACTGCAACCACGACGCTCAAGAGAACCACGCCTCCCACTTCTCTGCCATTCGGAGTCAGTCATTGGCCTGATTTACGGCGGCCGTAAAACGAAAAAGACCCGGACGGACTGCAACGGCCAGCAATAACGCCTTCTAACAAACTCTTCATTAGCGCCCATTAATTACCTAACCAACTATCAAAGTAAACACATTATCCTCGACACTTACCTGTACAATTTCTTCGTTCCATTATTCTCTTCTTTTTTTTCCCTGAGACCCATCAGCTGTTTAGAAGGCAAGCATCGTGCCTTCAAAATATAGACTAATGATAATGGTTGGATATGGTCTCGCTAGTCCTGTGAATTGTAATACATATTTCATTTGCATATTCATGATTGGAGGCCGATGGGAGGACCTCCAGATGGAATCTTGCAAGGATGTTTTGGGTTAACGTCAGTTTTCGGTATCATTGTACCATAAGAATTTTTTTCAGACCACAAAAAGAAAACAGGCATGTCGAATAACATATATTATTTATTTTACTCATTTCTGATTGTATTTACCCCCTCTTATTCAAGACAAATACTTGGTCCGGGAAAGACCAAGAGGAGCTTCTTGTTGACTTGAGCGTTTTGTTGCTAATTTGACATCATAAGAAAACCATTAGAAATGGGAAAATATTTACACGTTATTTATGACCTGTTTAAGGCGCTGAATAATCCTGATGGGTTCCGGTGCTTGGTCTCCAAGACCTAAATTTCATAATCAGTCAAGGATCTGTTTAAGTATTTTATCAATCATGGGAAGTTTAAGTGAATGGAAGACTGTCTACGAGAATGTGTTTAACACTTTGTCCAGTCAGTGTGTGCAGTGCTTTTTGGCACGAGTTTGAACTACCTACTGTTATTTATTACTAAATTCAGGACATCAAGTAGATAGATAGATAATAGATATATATATATATATATATATATATATATATATATATATATATATATATATATATATATATATATATATATATATATATAAAACCTTTATACCACAAAGATATGTCAATATAGTCCGCAGCAGAAAAGAACGAAACAATCTAAAAGCTCGATAATTCTGTCTTGCACCAGGTCTCTTGAGGAGGCCTGATGGAAGGCGAAATTATCGAGCTATTAGAGTTTTTTTATTCCTTTTTCTCCTCTGGAATATATATATATATATATATATATATATATATATATATATATATATAGTATATAATATATATATATATATATATATATATATATATATATATATATATATATATATATATATATATATATATATATATATATATATATATATATTGTTATGGTCACTTTTCAATGTAACTACCAGGTTCTTAAACCATACATCATATTGAGACTGGAATGGACTGGTGGTCCGCAACAACCAAAGGAGGTGTAAAAGAAAATAGTCAGTGTAGCCTTAAACCTAATTTATTCTTTACATATTTACAACTTTGAGTCAGGTTCTGAAATGAAGAGCGACTTCACAAAACAGTGTACATTACTATAAACACTGGAGTATTAAAATAATTACCAAAATAAATACAAAATAGCCACAATAATATTAATACTTTCAATAAATAATCCACATTAGTGAAGTACAGTAATCACAAATAATAAATTAACAGCAGCAGTCAACAACAGGGCAAAACAATGAGGCAATAACCAAAACAAGGCATTAAGGCATAATAACAGCAATAACACTAAAAAATAATAAGAGACATACTCGCTCAATATAACTTACTTGTGCCATTCAAAATACATAAATCATTTGAGCCTCTTGCTCAACACAATGACATACTTAAAACGCTCCAATAATTATTACTCTTGCCCTTCAAAATAAAAGCAATGACAATTGTCAGTGTACTACAACTCATCCAGAATAATAAACTGCCTTTCATTGGAGTAACAGCAAAAGATCCACAAGGACGACCACCGCACATCGACGAGCAATCTCCGATCCTCCATCACCGGACGAGCTCGATCAAGACAGTGCGACAGCAATAAGGCTGCCAATGAAGAATTCGTTCTTCCACACTGGCAACTATGGTTTAATCAGCCCTCGACCTTCGGAACTTATCCAGCTGTACTCCTCAGCAACTAAGCCAGCAACCAACACATGCCGCTTGAAGACCACCTCCGACTCCAAGGTGATACTTCAAAACCAACTGCTGCTACATCCTCAACCAAAAGCTGTTGAGAACCGGTCGCTCTTCCTTCCAAAGCCTGTCTGACTTGCAGGGAAAACGTCCAACACGAGAGATCAGAAGGTGAACAATAACTCGCTGACTCTACATGTCCAACACGAGAGATCAGCCAAACCCCGAAATAATCCTGTTATATATAAGAAACAATCCAACAACTGGACGAGCCTGACAATATATATATATATATATATATATATATATATATATATATATATATATATATATATATATATATATATATATATATAAGGAATAGCCAAAATAAGCTAACAGAATAGCTCCCCTGTCCTGCCTGCCTTTGTAAAATCGATAGAAGTGATAGACAGGCTCCTGTCTATTTGGACCTGTGTCAGGATAGTTATGGGCTAGTGAGACTGTGAAGGGTTGAGAACTGGACATTCCAGAGGGTATTAAGGCACACTCAGAAGATAATCTTTGCCTAGGGCAGTAACTTGCTTAGAGCTCTTTCTTGGTACAGGACCAGTGACCTGGGTCACGCCATTGCCCCCCCTACGCCAGGGCAGAAGCCATAAAAGGCCCCAACGTGCTCAGGTCAGCCTCACACACAGCTCAGACCTAAATGGAGGTCACATGTTAAGACGTCTCCTTCCTCCGTCCGGCCCCCCCCCCCACGCTTGCCGCCACGTGGACCGCCACCCCTTGCTTTGTCTCCCAACCATATGGCCAGTATCATTGCTAAACGGTGAAGTGCAACCATACTGCGAGTGGAACTCCACTACTGCAGCCCTATATCATCTCAGGGGCACCCTTCCACCACTCAACTGATCCACGTCCCATAAGCACGCCTTTGGTGGGAGGCCTTTGTCTCCAAACCATGTGGACCATAGCTGACGCCCCTTGGGAAGGACTGGAACAAAACCCTGCCTCAACATCAGCACTGAACACTCCTGTAGGACAGTAATGTGCCCTGAAAGATTGTTTAGTCATGTTACTTTTGCCCTTGTGCATTCATTGAACTTTTGGGCCAGTGTCTTTGCTTTCCCCTGAATTTCTTAGTTCAATCCCGGCCCATGTGTTCACTGCCCACTTACTCAAGTCACTAGTCAAGCCTCGAGGTTGTCCTTGTCGCCTTCAGCGCACACTCAAGTAGAAAACATTTTCCAATTCCTGCATTAGACCATAATCTGTGTTCCATATCATTTCAGAAGGACGATAGTAGGGGAATTCTCCTTGGCTCATGTTCCTGGCACCCCTCAAGCTTCCCCTCCCCCACCCTTGGAGGACTTTCAACTGTAGCAGCAATTTAACTTTTATTTAATTCATTTTCCTTTGAACTTATCTGTTATGTAAATATACCTATTTTCATACCCACGTGTTTCACACATTTTCCCTTTGAGTAAGAACCCTAAGCTCCTGTATAACTCCTTTTGTTTACTGTTTTATATTCTCCTGGTTATCTTACAAGGTCACTGTAGAGCAAAGTAATAAATTTTGAAACTTAAAATCTACCTGCACCAGGAAACATAAAAATGGCAACCTGACCAGTGATTCTCGTAATGATTGTATTCCCCACCCGCCCAACTCCCTTTGTTGCTTTGTTTGTGTTGCAATCTGTAAAATCAGCTCTTAGCTCAGCTGAGCTGGATATGAGACAGATTACGAACCTTTGAAAAGCCAGCGGAACAGGCCAAGGAAATTCTGTGTAAGTAAATTGTGTTTATTTAGCGTAGGAAAATTTGAGCAAACGTGACTAAACCTGGGAAATTTTTTTATTTTGGTATATTAGGGCGCATGCCAAAAGAAAGCAAGAGAGAGGATTGCCGAAATTTAGCTTTTGTAAGCCTTTGCACGTGGCTTGCATGCCATTCAAATAGGTTATTTAGTCTCTATCCCATTCAAGGAATAGTGTGTGTATTCCTCCTGTGAAAACAGAAGACATTTCGAAATCGAATATTTAAGTAGGCACCAAAATTGACTACAACCACATGTTTGAACAGTCAAACTAGCATCGCTGATTCCTCACCCTCTCTCTCGTCTAGCAATAGGGAGAAATCATATTTCATGCTAGGCACAGCGTAGAACTCATAGAGTTCACTAAAAGTCATTTCCTTCCCTCGGGTTCGGGGAAGTACTGCGTTTGTTTACCAACATTACCTTCATTCATTCATTCTGTCGCTGAAAGCCGACCCAGCAGCCTATAAATAACAGATAGTGAGGTGTGAGAATTTGTTTGTTTAATTTCACTTTGTTTTCCCTCGGCTCGTTCTGCAAAATTGTTCCGTTCTTGTATTATTGGGGTGTCTGACATTATATTTTTTTTTTTTTGTTCTTGTGCTTTTACTACTGCTGTGTGTGTTGCATTTCATTATAACTTTGGACTTACCCTCCACTTAATTGCTTTGAGGAGTAGACTTCTCACGTAAGTCCATAAATGTAAAAACTTGAGCTCTCACTAATCAGACATCATCTGTGCAGGAACTATTTTAGGGAGACCCAGTCATTTGCTAACCCTTGTCTCCAATCAACCCTCTTTGTCGGTACCTTAGGAGACCAATCATTTGCTAATTCTTGTCCCCAATCAGCCCCTTTTGCCGGTACCTTGGGAAACCAACATTTGCTAATCCTTCCCCCCATCAGCCCTCTTCATTGGTAAATCGGGTGACCTATATATTCCAATCTTGTCCCCAATCAGCCCGTTTTGTCAGTACCTTGGGAGACCAATCATTTGCTAATTCTTGTCCCCAATCAGCCCACTCGTCAGTAACTTAGGAGACACAAGGATTCCAATTCCAAATCCCCGCTATAGCCTGCTTCATCAGTGCAGGAGATCATTCAGACGTCCTTTGGGATAATTCCAAATTCCAATCTAAGCTCACGTCCTACACGACACCCTTCAGGTTATGGTTCAGGGTCAGATGCGCCCCCCACTTTAAGTTTAAAAAACCCTTCATACTGTAAAGTCACCGATAGCCGCTCTATTAAAATTTGGGTGTATTTATTATACCTGGACAACTCCTTCCTACGCTCTGGAAAAGCAATTTTGTGTATTACTTGAGTCCACCCCACCTGCAAAATGTCGGCAAGAGCTCATCAGAGCGAAGATTTCAAATTTTTCATGACCTCTGGGAAGGAACTCGGCCCTGGGAGGGAGCTAAAAGAATGGGTACGGGAGAGGCTGGATGAGATAAAGAAAGAAAAAGAGCCAGAGAGAAAGGAAAGGGAGGCAGAAAGACTTGCTCAGGAGAAAAGAGAAGAAGCAGAGAGAACAGAAAAGGAGGCAGAAAGACTTGCTCAGGAAGAAAAGAGAAGAAGCAGAGAGAAAAGAAAAAGAAGCAGAAAGACTCACTCAAGAGAGAAGAGAGGCCGTGGAAAGGGAAGAGAAGGACAAGCAGCACGCCCATGAACTTGAGCTGCTGCAACGATGTGGCCCTTCGCCCCCACCCACCACCCAGGGGATGAGTGCTTTCAGCCAGGCACTTGCCTAAATGCCAAAATGGACAGAGGACAAGCCAGAAGTATGGTTCGACACCGCCGAGACAGTCCTACAGGCCTGCCCCCTGAGCGCCGCTGAACTCTCCCCTGGTGTTGGGAAATTTCCTTGGAGGGAAGGCCGTCATTACTTACAAGCCTACCAGTCCAAGCGCGCCCATGCCAAGTGGTTCGAGTCCATGGGGGTTACGACCCTCAACGAGGCCATCGAACAAATGAAAATAGAACACTTTCTACTTTACACCCCTCCTGCCCTCGCCACGCACATCACAGAGAAGGAGCCCCCAACCTTAGCAGATTGCAGTAGATTAGCTGATTTCTGGGATACCCATCACTCCCAGGAGAGCTCCCTGAAGAAGAAAATTCATCCTCCTCCATGCCTCTCGAGCACCCCTCAGCAAAAGAATGGGCAAGCTTCGAAACCTGCAGTATGCGGGTTACTGTCATAAGACTGGGTATTCCACCGAACAATGTCAGACTAAGCCCACCGTTAATGCAAAGCCCTCTCCCTGCCACCCTTCCCATAACATGCGCACGCTCTCCACAGGGGCAGTGTGAAAAGATTACAGCACAAATTACTGCCCCACCTGTAAGGTTTATGGGCATTCCTCATCATGGGCGAAATGCCCTAATAACAAATCAAATACAAACACTGTCGCCTTAGCTGTGACTAATTCCAAGTCCTTGGGTCCTCCTGCAGAAGGTCCCATCTATGTAGCCCCTCCCTGGGATAAGTACCAAGCGCGCCAAGTCACGGCAATCGATGACTCAGGGCTCCCAGATTTCCCTCATACAGGAATAAATAGAAGGAACTTAGTAACGATCGAGGGAGTGAATTGCTACAAGATGATCCTCCCTATGGTCCAACTGAGGGTCACTAGACCCCAAAAAGCTAGAACACTAAATCTCACTGTAGCAAAGTACATTCTAGGAGGCTATGACGTCCTCCTGGGCCAGGACTTTATGTCCCCCTCCAAGTCAAGACAATTCTGGGGTCCAAATTCCCCAAATAATCCTACAGATCTAAGTCCAGTGCCCGGCACTGCCTCAGTGCTAGTGCCGAGGCCCCAGCCAGATCTCTCTTCAGGAGAATCTCGCCAATCAACTCCTCTGCCAGTGCCACTTGGGCGCACTGAGCAGTGCCAGTCTCCATCCGCCCCGGCCGGCGAGACCAATGACAAACCCATACCAGTGCCAGTGCCAAGGTCAGTGCCCGAGCGAGCACGCCCCTGATCCCCCTCCAAGGGATCCAACTCCAAACCCCCTCTCTTTGCCTGGCCTGGTTCCGCTGCCAGTGTCGGTAGAAAGAGAGACAGGTTCTCCCGACCCCAGCAGAGGCTCACCCAAATGCACGGATTCACAACCCGGGCCTGAACTGGTCACCACTGCCTACGAGTCAACCGCGCCCCCTCCGTCTGTCTCCTCTCTCGCCACCCGCCGCAGATACCCTCACGAGTCATGATTCTACCCTGCCTTGCTGGGCCGATGAATTCTGCGAGCTGCAACGATTAATGTCCGAGCTGGCGAACAAAATTCCTGTGTCAGCTGTCGCAGCAGCTGACCCAGATGGCACCCCTTGCCGCCCTTCAGTCTCAGGCCCTCCGATTCCCCGGCTGAGAACAATGGTCCAAGAAGGAGAGGTTCGCGGCAGAATTACCATGGGTGTGGGCAATTCCAGATAGTCCACAAAGAGCTCCAGAGCTCTTCTGGCACCTGTGCCATCTTGGCATAGTGCCACCTCTTCATCTTTCGAAGGTCTTGGCACCTCTCATCCAGAAGGGGATGTCAAGGCCCTCCACTGTTTTTTCCTCTCCTTTTGGAACTCTATCACTCTTTCTTTCCATCGACGTTTCCATGCTAACTTTCATTTCTTACCACCACAAAAGTCAGTTAAAGGCATCAATCATTTTTGCTATGAAGCAGTGAGAGATACAGAGTGGGAAGTGACACTCCCTTGCACCTGTACTTTGGCGCAGGGCATGCGTGTCAGCTCTTCCTGAAGGGGTCGCGCCCTTTAGGTTCCCTTTCCCAGCCCTTGGGCTGAGGGATAGTCCTGGCCGTCGTTTATAGGCAACGGATGATAAATTTATGCACAAACAATAAATACCTCACTCTATTATCATTGGCTCCTCTGCGTATATCATTTACTCTTTTATTTTATTTTTCTTTTTTATCTAGTTGATTAACAAATCTCAAGTCATAAGACTCCTGCCCTTGTGAGTTTTAACATCACCTTTGTAATACCAGAGGCATGTCCCACCCTTCAGTAAGCGGTCATGCCTTCACTTGTGTCATTCTGTTTAGTTTTCATTTTATTTTTTGAGAAATCTATTCTTGTCCAGTCCCCTTTCATTTGTTTGTTTTCCCATTCATACATTGAGAGAGTATTTGTTTATAGCCTTCGCCAAAGTTGTGGGCCGTGGAAGTATAAAATTTAGTATTGTTTAAACTTAGCTCCCGTTGTGAACTGTCAACTGTCAAGTTGGCGATACTTTGAACTAGTAACTCAGCATTACGCCTATCAATAATTACTACCCCTGGAGTTTAAGAGTACGTAACGCATACCGTCATTACAAGGAACTGAAAAAGGGATGTTAGTTGGAACCAACACTGTATTATCATTTATACCGCCTCTTCAAGGCATGACTAACAGCATGCATTTATTTCCTGCATCACATTGAGCAGCCAGTTGCTCTACATTTTTTTTTTTTTACATCCTGTCTTTTATTTTATGTTGATCTTTTTTGTGCCTTTGAATTGTTCTTTGTTTATTGTGACATCTATATTATGTTGAGTGCCTTATTACCCTCAGTAAAGTAAAGTTAGTAAAGCATTTGTGGAATGATCATTTATAAAACATTTCAGCAGTAACCAGCCTTCCCATGTAATAAAGCCTTCTTATTGTATGGTCTCAAATTGCACCCTGCATCTAAAGTAACCTTTGAGTAGGTCATTTATCAGTTTTACAGCAGAGTCTTGCAAGTAAAGTAAGCTAACAGTTGTAGCAAAGCAGAACTTAGAATACTGTTGAGCAGGAGGAGCTGTAAAGGAATAGCCAAAATAAGCTAATAAAACAGTCTCCCCCGTTCTGCCTTTGTAAAATCGATAGAAGTGATAGACAGGCTCCTGTCTATTTGGACCTGTGTCAGGGTAATTATGGGCTAGTGAGACTGTGAAGGGTTGAGAACCGAATATTCTAGAGGGTATTAAGGCACACACAGAAGATAATCTTCGCCTAGGGCAGTAACTTGCTTGGCACTCTTTCTTGGTGCAGGACCATTGACCTGGGTCAGGCCATCGCACCCCCTATGCCCGGGCAGAGGCCATAAAAGGCCCCAACGTGCTCGGGCCAGCCTCACACACAGCTCAGACCTAAATGGAGGAGGTTACATGTTAAGACGTCTCCTTCCCCGACCCCCTTGCCGCCATGTGGACCGCCACCCCTGGCTTTGTCTCCCAACCACATGGCCAGTATCATTGCTAAACGGTGAAGTGCAACCATATTGCGAGCAGAACTCCACTACTGCAGCCCTATATCATCTCAGGGGCACCCCTCCACCACTCCACTGATCCACATCACACAAGCACACCTTTGGTGGGCGGCCTTTGTCTCCAAACCACGTGGACCATAGCTGACGCCCCTTGGGAAGGACTGGAATGAAGCCCCATCTCAACATCAGCACTGGACACTCCTGTAGGACAGTAAAGTGCCCTGAAAGATTGCTTAGTCACGTTACTTGCGCCCTTGTGCATTCATTAACTTTTGGGCCAGTGTCGTTTCTTTCCCCTGAATTTCTTGGTTCAGTCCCGGCCCACGTGTTCACTACCCCCTTACTAAAGTCACTAGTCAAGCCTCGAGTAGAAAGCATTTTCCAATTCCTGCATTAGGCCGTAACCTGTGTTCCATATCGTTTCAGAAGGACGATAGTAGCGGAATTCTCCTTGGCTTATGTTCCTGGCACCCCCAAGATTTCCCTCCCCACCCTTGGAGGACTTTCAAATGCAGCAGCAATTTAATTTTTATTTAATTCATTTTCCTTTGAACTTGCCTGTTATGTAAATATACCTATTTTTGTACCCACATGTTTCACACATTTTGCCTTTGAGTAAGAACCCTAAGCTCCTGTATAACTCCTTTTGTTTACTGTTTTATATGCTCCTGGATATCTTACAAGGTCACTATAGAGTAAAGTAATAAATTTTGAGACTTAAAATCTACTCTCCTAGAAACAGGAAACATATATAAAGATATATATATATATATATATATATATATATATATATATATATATATATATATATATATATATATATATATATATAATTGTAATAGCCACAATGCCCTCTTAACTTTCTCTAATTCTTAGCACTTTTTTTGGATATGCTAGTCACTACAATGCCATAAGGGAAGACAAAGTTCCCCATAGAGCTACCATTAACAGATGTAAACTCATCACGAATGAAGGTATCAATCACTTTAAGATGATGCTTCCTACTGTCAAGTTGAGGATCACGAGACCTCATAGGTCTGAAATCTGTGACCTCGCAGTCACCAGATATATTCCCGGAAGTTATGACCTCCTCCTGGGACAGGACTTCCAGTCCCCGTCTAAGTTACAGCAATCCAGGGGTCCAAATCCCCCAAATTATTCATTAGGCACGAGTAAGCCTCAAACGCCTGCATTTGTTCCACTGTCAGTTCCACCTGAGTGCAATGTGCAGTGGCCCCCTCCATCAAGATCGATTCCCAATCCCATTCCAATGACCAGCCCTGCCCCAGAGCCAGTGCCAGGGCCCCAAATAGATCCCCCTCTAGGAGATCCCACACTTGATTCACAATCTCTGCCAGTGTCACTTGGGTCCACTGAGCAGTGCCAAGCTCCGTCCATCCCGAACGATGAGCAATTTCCAAATCAATTATTAGTACCTGGCCTTACCTTAGTGCCAGCGCCAGAGCATGCCCCTGATCTCCATTCCAGAGATCCCAGCCCAGGTCCCCTCTCTTCTCCCAGCCTGGCTCCACTACCAGTACCGTTAAGAGAGACGGAGCCGTCCGGCCACAGTGGAAGCTCACCCATAGGTGCAGCCTGAGCTGGTCAATCTTACCTGCGAGCCTCTCATGCCCCCCATGACTGCTTCCACTTTGTCTCAGTCCACTGCAGACAAACAGTGAGTAAGGATTCTGCCATGTCTCAAATGGCTGATGAACTCAAGGAACTGAGATGGATCATGATAGAGCTCGTAAAAAGGGCCACTGTGTCAGCCGTCAAAGAAGCCGACACAGGAGGCACCCAAATACCCTCCCCGGGCTCGGTTCCACCAATTCCCCGATCAAGACAAACCATCAAGGTAAGAGAGGTCTGTGTAGGAAATACCATGGGCATGGATAATTCCACGTAGTTTAAAGAGAGTCCCCGAGCTCTCCTGGCACCCGTGCCAAAATGGTACAGTGCCATCCCTTTTTCCTACGAAGACTTTGGCACCTCTATCCAGAAGAGGATGTGAGGGTCCTTCACATATTTATTTCCTTTATAACTCTATCCCTTATTCTTCCCTTTAACATTTCCCTTCCTTACTTTTGATTATTACTCACATTTATTTTATGCCTTACCAAGGCCTCCATTTTACTTTAATCCCTTCTGCCCATGCAGAATGCCATTGACAGATATGCCAACTGTATAAGTCCTACAACTTCCCTTTCATGCTTACCACAGCATGATGCATTTAAAATATGATATGTCATCACCATTAGTTATTATTATATGAGTGCCAACATGTCACAGTGCCATTATTGTAGATGCTGGCAAATGATCCTGCCAGAGGAGTTGCGCCCTCTGGCTACCTTTGTGGCCTTCTTGGGCTAAGAATGAACCTAGCTGTTTTCCATAGGCTAAGGAATGTAATTTCGGCATATTTAATCATCATGTTTTGCTAACAATCATTGATTACTCTGAATCTGTCACCTATTCTGTTTGTGAATCTCTGTAATAGATCTCAAGTCTCAGGGTTGCAACCTTGTGTTTATAGTGCCCGAATGCACTGAGCTGTTGCTCAAGTATCGTGGAAACACCTAACCAAGACCACGTTTATCTTACTGTGATGCCTCTTTGAGGCAGACTAACCACTTGTGTGCAAAATTTGTAATTGATTATTATTAAGAGTGCATGAAGTATCTCTAGAATTAACCTAGTGTTAATTCATTGTTTTAACTGTGCCATTACATTGTGAAAAATATTCTGATTCATGCTGCCTTAACGTAATAGGAATTCAATGATAAGAATATCTCATTCTTAGCAGCACGTATTTACTCTGCTTTAACGTAAATGTCACAATGTTGTTTTGCCTCTTGAAATTAATTGCTACGCAGAAGTTTAAGTTAAATTATAAGGCACCAAAGGGAAATGAGAGAGAAGTAAAGTCTTTAAGTGAGTTTGCTCGCTGGTAATCATTCTCGCCTGATCTGGGGTGTGAATGCTAATTTGGTTGGGGAGGTACAACAGATGGGACCTTTTCCAAGCCACCTCACCATTTTTTTTTACATCTGTAACGCAGTAGAGAAAGAAATAAAATTCATTTCAATTGTTTTAATTACTAGAACTGCTGTGGGTTTCCACTCACCCTTCATAACTCTCTCCTTCATTCCCCAAAATGGTTAAGCCTAACCCTTCTCTCTGTCCAAATTCCTGCCTAAGGCCTTCTTGGCATCAAGCAGCGACAAGGGAGGAGCCAAAAAAAGAGAAAGTCGGGGCCGCCTCTATGTTAACCCTCCACGAGGTTGACTGCTGTCATATGGCCTATATAGAAAACATGACAAAGACTGACCTTTGTGCCACCTGCCAGACGCAAATGGCTTAATCTCAAAGGTTATTTATAGACAATGCAATGGAAATCGAGAGAGAAACGCTCCGAACACCACCGAGGACATATGTCCTTAATCTTGCCTGACCCTCAAACTTCCCACATGTTCGACCCTGAGGTTCAAACCAGTATACTTTTGTAGTGGCATTTTAATTCCCTCCTCCATCGACTGCACCCTATCGAACGAGGACACTGTCATCTTGACGAGGGTAATGTACCGGAATAAGGTTTCTTAGTCAGTCACAATTATTGTTATTTCTCTGTCTGATTTTTCATTTATTTTCCATTGTGCGATCACCTTCTGTAATTTGTATTGGAGCAGTCAGTGTTCATAAAATTATGCATTTAGTGGTGAACTGAGTTATTTGGCACCATCTGTGCAATCCCTCAGTCCCCTTTGAGCGTCTTATTATTCTCGCAAGTAACCGTCTTGCATATATATTGCAGATAGGCATTGACTGTGGAATCCCTCAGCTCTATCCATGTGCAGTCCCCCTTCTACCTCCACTGCGATGTTTCCTGTTATGATGACATCATTGGCGTAGAATATTCATTCTGTGTAGGAGTCATTCATTTAGCAGGCCCTTATTATTTATTACCTGGCCAGTAATTCGTTATTCTTCTGATCTGTGTTTGTTATATAAATGTAATTAGTTAAAGAGAGCCCTTGAGTTTTATGTAATTTCCCTCACTTGAAGAAGGCCATAAGCCACAGATTCCCTTTTTTGTCTACGAAGTTGTCCTAATATTGAGCCAGATGTGTAATAAATACAGTAGATTTCTTGATAATGTAAGGAACTCCCTGCATTCATCTGTTGCAGCCCAGAATCAAGTAAGTATCCCTTGGACATGCGTGTAGCAACACATACACACACACACACACACACACACACATATATATACACATATATATATATATATATATATATATATATATATATATATATATATATATATATATATATATATATATATATATATATATATATATATATTATTATGATTAGCAAGAACTTGCTAGCAAATTGCCTCCCCCTTTTTTTTTTGTTGTTGTTTGTTTTGTTGTTTTCATTTACTGCAAGCTGCTCGATCGATAGACACATCTGTCTATTGACTTCGCACGGTCAGAATACAAGGGTTTAAAACAGATTAAGGCCACTCCCTTTAAGTCGATCTTTCTTCGAGGCAAAAGTAAATCTGTCTGGTCGTTTTCTTCCAGGCAAAACCCCCCTGCGGGCATCAGCTGAACATGACTCAACTCCCCCTATGTGTTGGACGTGCCCCCTGCCCCATAGGAGGAGATAAAAGCAGAAACCAAACCGAGGTTCGGCCTCACACGTGCGCTGGAAGACAGGGAGTGAAGAAGTCCCCGAACACCTGCCCCTGGCAGTGCCCTTAGCTAACCACGTGTCCCTTTTCAAAGTATACTTTCTCCTCGTGCCCTTCGACCGCGAGCCACATGTTCGCTCCACCGTTGACCTGCGTGGTGCCCACATGCCATTGCCCGGCCCTTCGTGAAATTCCCACGCATTGCCTTTTTATGTGAAGCCCCCCCATCCTAACACGTGAAGAAACTCGCCCTCAGAAATCGCAAGTCATCCACGGACCACTTTCCACGCTAGAACCAAACCTGTCTTACGGTAATGTGCTCTGGAAGACCTTCATTCAGTCACGCTTTTGTCTCGTAATATTTACTTAAATTGTGAGCCAGTAATCACCAAATCTTTTGTCAAATGTCCGTGCTCCTCGAGTGTCGGCAGTGCTAAGCTATCATTAATTCATCGAAGCCCCTTGACACCCTCAGTGCAGCTTCGAATTCATTATTCTTTTATCTATTTTAATTTCTGGCATATAACGTGCATATCTCTCATTTCAGAGGGACCCTACATCGTGGAAGCTTCTTGGACTGTGTCTGGAATTCCCCAGTTTCATTCATCCCATAGGAATCCCCTTCAGGATCAATAATCTACTAACATTCCTCTTTCCCGTACTAATGTTATTTATGTAAATACACTCCTGCAAGAGCCTTAAGCTCATATGAAATTCCCCTTTGTTTTCCTCTTTTTTATGTTTTCCTGGACCCACAAAGTCAGAATCACAAGGCTAAATTACCTTAAATTGTTGCTACCTGTCTCACAGAGAATATTTCAAACTAAATCGCCAGGAAAAACAAGAATATATATATATATATATATATATATATATATATATATATATATATATATATATATATATATATATATATTTATATATATACATATATATATATATATATATATATATATATATATATATATATATATATATATATATATATATATACTGTATATATATATATATATATATATATATATATATATATATATATATATATATATATATATATATATATATATATATATATATATATATATATATATATATATATATATATATATATATATATATATATATATATATATATATATATATATATATATATATATATATATATATATATATATATATATATATATATATATATATATATATATATATATATATATATATATATATATATATATATATATATATATATATATATGTTACAGTCATCATGCGCAATCAGTCATTACGCGTAATGACTGAAATTTCAGTCATCACGTAATGCACTTAGGGACATTTGATCCCCCAGGAGCTAGTACTAAACACGGCAAAATACATTTGACCCCCAGGGACTAGTACTAAACCGGCGAAATAGTGTAGGTGACTCACTGTTTCGCCGTGTTTAGTACTAGCTCCTGGAGTGATCAAATGTCCCCTAAGTGCATTACAGCGTGATGACTGAAATTTTAGTCATTACGCCGTAATGACTGATTATGCATGTTGACTGCCATATATATATATATATATATATATATATATATATATATATATATATATATATATATATATATATATATATATATATATGTGTGTATAAATGAATCACGAATATATGGAACGTGATGAATATAATAAATAAAGATAAAATCCACAAAGGAAACGGAAACACTGGAGTGCTATGAGGCCTTTCGACACAAGTCCTCTACTTAGCAGACTTTATATATATATATATATATATATATATATATATATATATATATATATATATATATATATATATATATATATATATATATATATATATATATATATATATATATATATATATTATATATATATATATATATATATATATATATATATATATATATATATATATATATATATATATATATATATATATATATCACAAAATCCACATAAAAAAGTGAGTGAAAACTAGAACTTTGAGCAAGTACTTTTGTAGCTTATCCTACATTTTCAAGTTCACACTGAATACAAAAGAAGTTGACAGAGCTTTATATACAAAAACAGAAAGGGGGGCGGGTTACAGTTTGTTAATCTGGGCAGCACGTTTTTTTTAATCGAAAAAGACAAGAACAAAGGATCAAGGGGTAATCCAGGGTGGAGATTAACATTCCTGGGGCACGTGGCTTCAATAAACACCATCTCCAGCAGATTCCTTTTCTGATGGTCATTGACCTTGTAGATTATTGATGACTTATCCCACTTAATCACATGGCTTGTTGTAAGCCAATGATTCATAATGCCATTATTTGTTAAGCCCTTGAAATGGCATATTTGTGTTGGGAGCATCTCACTTTTAGTCCTTTTGATGTTTGACTAATATAAATCTTATTACATTCTTTGCAAGGAATACTGTACACACTATTGTTTGAATTTGGCGTACTATTCTTAATTAGTTTATTTCTCAAAAACAAGCATATGCATACTCAACAGTATGCATATGCTTGTTTATCTGGAACAGTGAGCTTAAAATCCTTATGTATAAGAGCACATAAGCAGTACCTATATTTTTCAAACATGAAGCCGAGGGGTTGGCTCTAGAGAAAAAAAAAACATGGACAGTGGTAATGTCACATTTATACTTTAATTGTTGAATCATGAATAAACCTCCTGTGCAGAAAATTTTCATGATAGCAACCTCACACGTAAGGCTCATCACCATCGAGTCAAACATCTTATGTAGACAATGTGCCATTTACCTCTATCTTGCACAAACTGTTGTGTTTCTTGGCTATTAAGACCGATCCCTCCTAGTATCTTTCTAACTATTTGTACAGGCAGGGCTTAACCCTTGCTCATAAGATGCAAACATAGTGCAAATTCCTGGTCATCTAGCATAATCTTCTCATTGTATCCCCCTGTATCCTCCGTTCTGCCACTGGAATGCTTTTCATTCTAGGTAGTCAAAAGAGAGAGAGAGCCGCTGCTAAAAAATGGAAAGAGCCTACCTGAGAAGGCTGCCGTGTTGGACCCTAAGGCAATCCGGCACCACGGCTCAGCCACAGCTGCCCGAATTGGTCCTCCGTTCTGTTCTGGCTATCGTCACAAGCGGATGCATATTTTCCTGCTAGCACATTCTCAAACAACAGCCACCATCAGCGCCTGCCATGTGTCTCTGTTCAGGATAACCCTGCCAGATCAGGTTTTTGACTTCTACAGTGAGCCTAAGACAAAATCAAGTATTTTAACAGCCCATTTTTCCTCCTATTGAATTATTTCTTGACTTTTGTTAACGAAACCCTTCCAAGTAACTCCTGTGATCCACCATATGTACTTCTCTCTCTCCAGTCATTTCTGTGAATCCCCTTTCCAAAGTCAACCCCTTTCAAGCCACTGCCACTGTCATTTGCATGCTTAGTTAATTTCCTGACTAGGAACAGTGATAACAAAATGTCTTTTGACTGGCTATGCCATCCATCTGCCCACTCAAGTGGTTAGAGCAATCTTTAAGCACTTGGGTATGATATTGCAGTGAGTTAGGATAGATTGATGATATATCGTTAGGGCCCCGAGGGTTGCCTGTATCATGTGTACTGTAGGACAAATCTCAGCTCACTCTTTCCTTCGTCGCTGGAATCTCTATGTGCGACGGAACATAGGAGTTTTCTTGTTTTACAGCACCGTTAAATACTTACTTTTATGATCGCTTAATACCCACCTGCACCCATGGTTGTAATTAATTTGTGAATTATTATTATTATTATTTGTTAAGTAAAGGTAGTTAATTGTTAACTGAGTATAATTACTCCTTGCAATAACTTGACTTTAAAATAATAACTAAGGTTAGTATTCATCTCCTTTCCATTCCTCTTAGTTTTTTGTATTACTGTCAGCTATTTTTGAGCATTCCATTGCCAATCCAAGGCTGGCAAGTAACACTGACGACCTTGCCAAAGATCAGTTTATTAAATTATCATAGAAATTCCCCAAGTAAAAACACAGGTAAATTAAAAACTTAACAACACAAGCCAAGATTCTATGTCATGGGCGATACCACCCTTAAAATCCACACAGCTCTGTCTAGCAGACTATGAAATCGAAGTATTGATTTTCTCAGGCAGGTTAGCAACCTTAACACGTCATAGCGATAGGAAGTTTAAAGATTTCATGCTTATTTACGGTGAACTGTAAAGTAAAACCCATTTCACTGCTCTTTTTAGGAAAATTAGTCCATTTTAGCCAAGCACATGTTCAGGTAAACAAAGGCAAGTCTGATTTAGTGGACCTAGATTATTGCTCTCGGTCACTAAAAGCCAAAAACAAGAGCTAGATTTTTGTCTCCGAACCCTACGCAATTTCAGTGAGGGAAATTTCACAATCTTGCTACATGGTTAGGTTGTCCGTGCATGCTATAACTTTAGCTGGAGTGCATGTTAGGAAAGCATTTATTGCTAGTGAATAGCCATTACAAATTAGTTCTTGTGGAGTTTCGGCATAAGAAGGCAAATTTCCTCAGTGCTAAGAGTTAGATAACGTAAATTTATGCATGCTATTTATATTTGCTTTCAATTTTAGTGGGATAGGCATATACAATTGGCTAGGGAATGTTCATTGGCATATTATATTAGAATCGTTAGACTTCAAGAGAGAGAGAGAGAGGTTTCATATTCTTAAATCTTATCTAGGTTGTTAGCCATTTATTTTTTACAAAACCACCAAGATTATTTAGCCTATCAGAGGGAAGTAGGCGTTATATTGATTTCATATCACGATAAGCAGTCCTATATAGAATTTCATATTCTCAGATTAAATGCTTAGCCAACACCCCCGTGTTGCTAACTAACCCTAAATCATTGCCAGCAGAGATCAGCATTTATCTTAGCCTATTCAGTTGCGCTCCATGTACACCATAGCTAGTTCCTGGTACATTTATCTTAGTCTATGCTGATGTTACTTCATGTCCCATTGCTAGACGCTAGTGAATTTATGATTATTTATCTAGCCTAGGTTGGTCCTAGCTAGCCACTAGTGCATTTGTGTCCATCCTTCTAGAAGCGTTGGTTGCACCTATGTTCCCACCACTAGCCACTATTGTGTTTATGTTTATTTAACTGCCTAGTGCAGTTATTGTAGCCTATGTCAGTTGCACCCCTGTGCCCATAGCTATCCCCTAGTGGTCTTATATTTAACTTTTTATATACGTAGCCTATGACATTTGCACTTTATATCTACCCTAGCTAGTGTCTAGTACATTTACCTGTGCCGATCCACTTTATGTGTAGACGAGCCGCACATTTTGTACCACCTACACCCGCGTGCCAGTCCCTTGGAGTGCCATATGCTGGTTCTTCGGAAACCACTTTGCACAACAGTCCCAGCATTATCCCTATCACAGGGACACTTCCATTCCAGTGTAGCCTATCAAGTTACACTGCTATTTAGAGTCACCTCAGAGGTGCTCTCCATTTTACAAGTGTAGCCTGGACCAGCCCACTTCCTTATTTTGCATATGCTCTGCCCAGTTCGGAGTGCCATTTCATTTTTCTATGCAATTGCTTGTGTGGCTACCCTAAGACTTTGAACATTTTGGGGAAGACCAGACTCCACTTTAAGCACCAGCAGTGTCTGCTGAGGAGTAAAACCTTCACCAACATAGGGAAAGGCATGGCCCTGTAGGGGACAAAGCTGGCCCAGTGGGCCCAAGTGCAGGTTACTGCTGCTAGGAAAGAGAGACAAGAAAAGGAAGAAAGGGAGGCCAAGAGAGAAAAGAGAAGGAAGAAAGGGTTCATCAAGACAAAGAAAAGGAGCATCAAGAGAGAAAGGAAAGGGAAGAGAAGAAGCCTCAAGTGGCAGAAAAGCAGCAACAGCATGAACTAGCCTTGAAGCAAGAGAGAAAGGGGCAAAAAGAAACCCAAAGGTTGCATGAGCTAGCCTTAAGGGAGAAGGAGATAGCCTTAGAGGAGAAGGAACTCAAGCTCAAAAAATCCAAGCAGGACAGTGCCCTGGCACTGACCCAACACCGAGTCACTAATCCATCCTCTCATTCCATTATGTCAAACATAAGCAGCCTCATAGCTCACTGGAATGACGCGGAGCCAGAGGCGTGGCTGGACCAGACAGAAACCCTCTTCTCAGAGTGCAAGCCGACTGACACAGAGAAGTCCATGATTCTAGCAAAACACATGGCCAGCGTGGGACGGGACGCCCCCAACTCATTGGAGAATGGCAACCAAGGAAACCTTGAGGCAGTCAGGAAGGCTGTAGTAACAGCATATGAGATTACTCCTGAGCACTGGAGACAGAGATGGCAAGGTCTTTCTGAGGAGGTCAACCAAATTTGGTCTGACTGTTGCTACAAAAAGTCTCGCGCCTTGTGTCAGTGGATCAACAGCTTGGAGTGTAAGGAGTTCAAGGACTTAATAAATCAGCTCCAACTTGAGGACTTCCTCCATTATGCACCTGGTCCCTTGGCTCTCTACATTAAATAAGAAACAGCTGGAATTATTTACCGACTGCTGCCACCTGGCTGATGATTATGAGATGTACCACCCATCCTCTAGCACCTCCCATAGGCGCACAGTCCCTCCTGACCCCACTACCTTGTCTGGGCACCTTCCAAATCCACCTATGTCCACTTATTGCAAGAAAATAGAGCATTTGGAAGCCCAATGTAAAGCTGGAGAGGGAGCCATATCAAAGCCCCCTCTAACCAGTACTCCCAGCCTACCTAGTCCATAACCACTCCTTGTAGAGATTACAATAAAGTTTATTGGCACACTTGCAAGCAATACGAGGGCCCCCCGAATTTCAAGGAGTGTCCTGGAAGGAAATTTGCTATCGTTATTGCTCTGGTGGCCACTCATTCACACTCGTTAGAACCCCCAGCTGGAAAGCTTAATTTTGTTGCACCTCCTCAAGGTTGTTATAGAGCTCAACAGGTCTCTGCATTTAGGGACACTGGCCATCAGATCTCCCTTATAAGTCGAGACAAAGTACCCAAAGGGGCCATCATTGAAGATAAGAAGCCTGTAACTATTATAGGCATTAATAATTGGAAGCTGACTCTCCCAGTGGTCCGACTGAGGGTCACTAGCCCTACAAAAGTAGGATTTGTACGTTGGGAGTGGCCACTAAGATTCCTGGAGACTATGGCCTCCTCCTAGGACAGGATCTCTCTCCTGAGCTCCTTCCTGGGCCTTCCATGGGTCCAGCCCCTTCCGAGTCTCCGTCAAGGGCTGATGATCCAGCCCTGCTGATGAGCCGCAGCCAGTGCCTGTGCCTGGCCAGTGTAGTGCTCCTCCCAGTCCAGTTGTTGAGCCCACACCAGAGCCAGATCCTGGTTCTTTGCAAAATGTACCAACTTGGACGTCCAGTACTCTGGGCTCCAAGGCCACTGACGTCTCCTCTCCAAATCCTGTGCCTGAGCCTGCCTCAGTGCCCATGCCAGTGCACACTGCTAATCTCCCAATCTGGTCCCCCCTCGCATCTACTGGTCTGGCCCTGCTCCCAGTGTCCGACTGAGAGCCAGCCCGAGGTTTAGTAGGGTCTTTTCCAGATTCCCCTGATCACAGCAGAAGCTCGTCCCCCAGCACAGCTTTGCAACCCACACCTGAATTGGCCCTTGTAACTTGCTAGCCTCTCGCATCAGCAGCTACCGCTTCTTCTTCACTGCCGTCCCCAGAAGATAAGACTAGCAGAACTAGTTGGAACCACTGCTGCCCAGGTTGCCGCAGCAGCCGAGGCAGTGGCCAACTCAGTGCCTGTTTTGCCAGTGGACGTAACGCCCACAGCCAATCCAGGACTAAGTCCCAAGGGTAGTTGTATTGCAGGCCCAAACCTGGCCCAGGGGCCTTCTCAGCCTCCTCTGGAGCTGTGTGCCTAGGTCGCAGCTAGGAGACCTCAACCTAAATGGCAGAAGAAATCAAGAAGAAAGTGGAGTAAGGGGTATGAAAGGCCCAGGTGGTTAACAGAGCCACTGAGCTCTCATGGCACTCATGGCCTATATATATATATATATATATATATATATATATATATATATATATATATATATATATATATATATATATATATATATATAATATATATATATATATATATATATATATATATATATATATATATATATATATATATATATATATATATATATATATATATATATATATATATATATATATATATATATATATATATATATATATATATATATATATATATATATATATATATATATATATATATATATATATATATATATATATATATATATATATATACAGTGCCTTATTTTAGAAGAGCAATCCTAGCACCTTGCCCAGAGAAGGATGCCCAGGTTGTCTCTTCACCTGTAGCCACTGAAGTGGCTTGTATCTAAGAATCATTTTATTTTGTAATTAGTTAAGACTGTCCTCCAGCTGCATAGCTGAGGACATGTCTTAGCTCCATGTTTTTTATTTTTTTTTTTTTTTTTGCATTCCAGCATGCCCATGTTTTAGGTATTTTATTTGCCAACTTGTGAAAATTCAATTATAATACCCAGTTGTATTATATTTAACCTTATTTTTATGATTATTACTGAATTTTGGGATGCAACTCAATGTTCCCACTTATACTTAACATGTTCATTTATCTTAGGGATATATCATTTGCATATGAGCTAGTTTATCACTTTGATAGTGCTAGGTTATCTTGAGTCTGAGTGGAATTCAGTTATTTCACCTTTTTGACCTTCATGTTGAAACTTAATATTCAGGTATTAAATTCTATCCCACAGACAGTACTTCATTTAAATAAGTGCAGGCACATGTTCTTAGCATTAGGTAGTGCAGTGCTATTTTATTTTATGTAAAAGATAGCATGCTTAGATGACCAGCCAGCCAAAACCACCCCTTAATTTAGAGTAATTTACATTCAAACAGGTTAATCCTGTTCTTGCAGACCTTCCGTCCTGTTGAGGACAGAATGTCTACTAAAATGAGGTATATTTAACAGGCAGGGCTTAACCCTCGCTCAAGAGATGGCCACCCCCATGCAAACGTAGTGCAGATGGCTGCCCATCTAGCATAATCCTCTCATTGTATCCCCTTGTATCCTCCCTTCTGTTGCTGGAATGCTTTTCGTTCTAGGTAGCCAAGAGAGGGAGAGCTGCTGCAAAAATTGGAATGACCCTACCTGAGAAGGCAACCATATTGGACCCTAAGGCGATCCGGTCTCACAGCTCAGCCGCAGCCGCCTGAATTGGCCCTCATTTCTGTTCATGGCTATTGTCATGAGCAGATGCACATTTTCCTGCTCGCACTTCTCACAGGACCACCACCATCGGCTCCAGCCTCGTGTCTCAGTTCAGGATAACCCTACTGGACTGCTTCTTTGAACTCCTACAGTAAGCCTGAGATGAACTTGAGTATTTTGGCTTCCTGGTTTTCCTCCTACTGAATTATTTCTTAATCTTTGTTAACGAAACCCCTCCAAGTAACTCCCGTGAACCACCACATGTACTTCTCTCTCTCCTTTTTCAAGCCACTGCCACCCATTATTTGCATGCTTAGTTAATTTCCCGACTAGGAACAGTGATAACAATGTATCTTTTGACTGGCTATGCCATCCACGTGCCTGCTCGAGTGGTTAGAGCAATCTTTAAGCATTCGGGCGTGACATTGTAGTGAGTTAGGATAGATCGAAGATATATCGTTAGGGCCCTGATGAATGCCATTCCTTTAGTTAATTCAACCCCTCTCTCTTTCAGAGTGATGCCTGTAAAGCGTGTGATGTAGGGCAAATCTCAGCTCACTCTTTCCTTCATTGTTGGAATCCTCCATGTGATGGAACAAAGGAATTTCATCTTTTACAGCACTGTTAAATGCTTACTTTTACGATCTATTATTACCCACGTGTGCCCATGCGTGTAATTAATTTATGAATTATTGTCATCATTTGTTAAGTAAAGGTAGTTAATCGTTAACTGAGTATAATTACGCCCTGCAGTAACTTGACCTACAACAATAACTAAGGTTAGTATTCATCAGCTTTCCACTCCTCTCAGTTTTTTGTATTACTGTCAGCCATTTTATAGCATCCCATTGCCCATCAGAGGCTGGAAAGTAACACCGTCTATCTATCTATCGATCTATCTATCTATCTATCTGTGTATGAATGCTAAAGTAACCTTTCTCTATCACGTTGATGGATCTTTATTTTCCTCTATAAAGCAAACAAATCTTCATACATCATGTTTGTTTTCCATCTCTCTTTCACCATTTAAATTTATTTTTTTAAGTAATACTATGAACTCAAGCAATTTCTTTGTGAACCCTGTCCACAACTCTAGTTACGTTGGGGTGGACATATCCCCCTATGAAATATCATACGGTAATAGACCTTCATTTTTCACCAGGTTCGCGTCCTCATATCCACATACTCATCTTTTGTACACTTGTTATTACTTCCTCAAATCTTATTCTCATCTTTGAAACACAGCAGTCAAGAGATGCTTCTAGCAGTCCAATTTGAGATGTATATTATAGTCGTATCAGTCTTCTAAAAGTGGACTTCGCTGCCATGTAAGCACCAAGCATCTAACAACTTAGGGCCTATAATATCAGCCTTTTCTTTGCTATTCTGCCAACTCTTTTCATTGGTGTTGCTGCCGCGATATCTATCACAACAATACCTCTCTTTTATCAACTACCTGATTACCCACCACGGGACATTGGAGGCATTGCACCGCCATCTGTAAATCTCCCATAGGATTAATCCTGATGGTTGTGATCTCGGCTACTTGGATCAATTCGTCAAACACCTTGTTTGGATTTCTGACTAATAACGCCAAGTACGTGTAATGCTGTGAACTTGTACTACTATGAACAATTGAAGAATAGTGCTGTACAGATCGTTTCAGACCAGTATGAGCATGTAGCTAATATCTTTACCTTTTCTTTTCTTCGCATCGTGGGAACAACTTTTACTTCCTTTCATCTCTTCTTGACTCTCTTAACTACACCCTTTTCTGGGTTACCTCTGCTATAGCCAATTCTCCACCTGACAATTTTGGCAAAAATAAACACTGCACTAGAAATGGCTTCTGTACTTTGTTTTTTTAATCTCCTTGGAAGTATTATTTCTATTGTTACACCTCGTATCATTTGAGATGCTGACAGGTCCTTTTTTGTATCAACTCTCTCTCTCTCTCTCTCTCTCTCTCTCTCTCTCTCTCTCTCTCTCTCTCTCTCTCTCTCTCTCTCCACATCCTGATCAGACTATACTTGTTCTCTGGATTTTCAGATTAAGGATACTTAGAATCTCATTTAACTCACATCTTTGTTTCAAAATTAATCTCCGTAAGGCTCGTCATTTATTTTTATAACGAGAAAATATTGGTTCAATTTTGTCCTTGAACCAGTTAGATTCTCTCTATAGCCTCAGTTATCTCCAGAAGCATCACCACATCTGTTTGACTTATTTGTTTACTTATTTATGCATTTATTTATTTATTTGCTTATTTGTTTTTCTATTTTTCTGGTAATCTCTTTTAACTGTCCCCTTATTTGATATAGCACACTACTGACCCTGTTTTTATAATTCAGATGATTCCATGATTCCACTGTAAACTCCACAAAACTCTTGCTGGAAACTGGAAAGATAGCCCCTCCTTTTAATCATATGAGCATTTGGAAGAAAGGAAATGAATACACGCACACAAACACACACACACATACACACACACACACATACACACACACACACACACACACATATATATATATATATATATATATATATATATATATATATATATGTATATATATATATATATATATATATATATATATATATATGTGTGTGTGTGTGTGTGTGTGTGTGTGTGTGTGTGTGTGTGTGTGTGTATGTGTGTGGTGGAGTGAAAGAAGGTTTATGGTTGGTTTCATGTCAAATATATATTCACTATCAATAATAATAATAATAATAATAATAATAATAATAATAATAATAATAATAATAATAAAGGTCATCGTTTTATGACTGAGACAAAACAGAAAACTAACAAACAATGAATGAATGATGAAAATGAAAAAATGAAAGAAGAACGGTGGACCAGGTGATCTTATTTCCATCTAAATTCGATCTTGAAGCTGTAGAGGGGGTTGATGCTGATAAATGACGGGAACGATTACGAGAAAATCCGTAATTATACATGGCAATGATGAACCGTCCCCGGCACTCATGACAATATCAGCGGAATCTTGGATGTTTGCGATGGGTCCCGCTCGTGAAATAAGTCTCAAGTCACAGAAAGTGATGGATGAAGACACATGTGCCGGTGGGACTGATATTAATTGAGGTGACACAGGTAATAACGTACCCGTGTGTAAATAAGAAGAAGCTCTATCAACGATTAGTGGAATGCTAGCATTAATTAAGGTGGCACAAGTAATGTCATACCTGCTAGTAACGTAGATGAAGCTCTGTCAATGAACAGAAGAATGCCAGTATTAACAGAGGTGGACCAGGTACCTGCGTATAAACATGAGGATGCTCTATAAATGTCAGGAGGAATGTTGGTTACTAAGGAGCTCTATCAACGGGAAGAGCTAAGGAACATGGAATTAAACTTTCTAACAATATTTCAAAGTAAGGAGCTCCATCAACGTAAATTAGAGGCAAGGAAAAAGGAAATGTTAATATTAACTAACATGAGTAAGAAGGTGTTTAGTTGCAAAATATAGAATCTATTTTACCGTAAAAGGATGCGGTTTAATGAATAGAACTTCGATTATTTTGCGGTGACTTTAACATTGCTGGAAGGAGGTATATGTGACTGTGAAACATCTAGAGATTGTCTATCTCTTAAGACATTAAAAGAGAAGCGAGTTTTGGAAAAGGAACATTTTGCTTTCAAGGGTCTTTGCATTTCACGAGGTTATGTTTGATTAACAGCAGGTTTTAGAAGCGTTTTAATTTCCAAGTTAAAACGAAGGCAAAATGATTTTTAGAATTGTTTTAGAATGGTTTTAGAAAGCGGAGAATGGTTTTAGAAAAGGGTTAGAGAGTGAGAGAGAGAGAGAGAACTGAAAACAAAATCCACAACAGAATAACAATGTGGAAGAGATAGGAAGCACGAAAAAAAAATGAGAAAGAAATTAGAAAAAAAAGAAAAAAAAAAAAATGAGACGCGAAATGCTACACCGAAAGACCTTACAGGAAATATCAGCCAAACAAAGCCTTGTCCAACCCGAAAGTGCCCCGGGCTTGATATTAATACCTGGACGGTAAAGAGAGAGAGAGAGAGAGAGAGAGAGAGAGAGAGAGAGAGAGCTAACCAGCCACGGTCCAGTGACATGAACAAAGAGAATCACAGATATGGCGTCACCTGAAGTTATAAGGTTATGCATTCCTGTATAAATTACCAACAATAGGGAGGGGCGGAGGGGGCGGGGCCTTCATTTACCTCAATTACAGGGTAGGTCGCTTGTGTCTGATTGGTCGACGTTTGCCAGGTATTCCAACCACTCTCTCTTCCTTGGGGTCGGGGTTGGGGTTTGGGGGTTGTTCCACAGCCCACCCAACACCCAAGCGTCTCATTCCTGGGATCCATTGCCTACCCGGCTATTAAGTAGATGGTGTGGAATTGTGCGTTTGTGAATTATGAAAGGAATTTAGGAGTATAATGGGGAAATTTTATGGAATCGCAAAAATTAAAGATCAGTAAGACATTGCTGTTGGGATATTTCTTCATTTGTTTGTCCTCAGAGTTCGTAGGATTCAAAGACGAGTTTGCTACGTCTAGATATCAGCAGAGCATTGTGCTACAGCGTAAGGCTTGCTAATATGATCACAGCCTCTTAGTTTGTTCTGTCTAAAGGAATGTTCGTTAATAATAATAATAATAATAATAATAATAATAATATTAATAATAATAATAATAATAACAGGCAATTCATACATCTTTGGTGAATCAGCTGACGAACTAACAAAGAAATCCCTTGATTACAATGCTCTGCTGTTTACGGACTGCTTGATTCCCTTCATGAATTCAAGGGGGAGTATCAAATAATTAAATGTGACCTACGACAACGAAGCTGATTCGGTGATGGTTAGAAGTACTAGACCTTGACTTTCGTTTTATGCATGAAATATCAATATGCCAAATGATATCATTGTATACAAATCTTATGCACTTACACATGGAGACTGTAAATTTCCACCAGAGCTGAGCGGTCCACTCCTCTAAATGGTTGGTTCTTCCCAAAAGTTGCATTTCCATCTCTCCCAAACCTTTGTAGAAATTTTCGTCAAATGGAAAAAGTAATTTTTTTTTATAATCCTGCTGACAAGCAGCTGAATAAACAGACTGAATTGACACTATGAACACTGACGTTACATCTTCCATGATTATCGATGACAAAATTACAAATCTGACTAATATTTCAAAATGAGAAAATGTAGACAAGAATGCAGTAGTTCAGACGTAACTCTATAATATACTTCATGCAAATATACTAAAAAAAAAAAAAAAAAATTCCACTTCTGACACTGTCTTGGTAATGTCTTTAGTTTTATGCAAGAAGCTAATCAATGAGCAAATATTTTTTTGTATTTATGCACAATCGAAGCTGCATGTGTTCGTTACAGTGATGACGTGCAAGCGAGAATTTTCATAACTTCATTTCTGTCACCATTGTAGGCTAAGTTGTGACGCTAGTTCTTGAGAATCTATCGATCAGGTTTTGGCTGCGTGGTCCCAAGTTCGGGGGCAAGATGCTGAGTGGTGAATCTTGTTCTTCCGACTCTACGCGTCTCTCATTTGAAAGTAAATCATACCGATGCATGCAAACGCCAAACATGTCCTGGCATAAAAGTATAAGAAGACAGTTAAACTGGTGTTAAAGAAAGAGGATCCCGTTGTTTGTGTCCCATTAGACAGAAACAAAGTCTCTCTTCACATTTTAATGAAAACATTAGTCCCTTTGATGCTGCTTTACCACAAGTGTAGAATTAGGCATATTTATAAGTGCCATTTCATCGGAGAAGATCAACCGATGTCTACGATTTCCGAAAATTTGTTCAAGAACTTTAGTAGGATTAAAATCATCAGGAAACAATTATTGTTTCTGTTTCAGTCTAACTGCCTTGTAAAAGAAAAAAAAACCAAAAAAACCAATAGTATCATTCATAGTAATGAGGTCGCAATCTAGCTCTGCCGCTGTACGGAGACTTATGTCGCCTTTTGCTTTGAACTGATTTTCTCTCTCTCTCTCTCTCTCTCTCTCTCTCTCTCTCTCTCTCTCTCTCTCTCTCTCACACACACACACACACTCACACACACACACACACACATACACACAGTCTGAGATATCTGGACATCGATCACCAATTTGGTCAGGTAGGCCGATGAGGCAGAGTCACCATCGACCAATCATTACAGCCACCCACTCCTATAATTAATCTTCAGTCATCTCAGCAGACCCATAATTAATTCACAAATGGCTGCAATCGCTCTGGGTTACATACATGAAGGCGATGCATGTCTTTCATTATTTTTTCTTTATTTCTCTCTCCCTCTATTTTTCTTTTAATTTACGTAACCACCTTCCTATGAATAGTGCAGTCAAAGTTTTACCGAATTTCATTTTGCCTTTCGTCATTTTATTTTTTTCATTTCATCGTCCTTTTCTCTCTTCCTTTCATTATCTATTGTTTTGCTCCTTTTAAGAATACCTTAATTGCTAGTATAGCAAATTCTCTTCGCTGCCTATGTTTGCTCGAGAATCGCCCGATTTCTTGGAAAAAAACTTGGAAATAAGCCTTATCTAAATCATCCTTTGCATTTCGAAATCTCTCGGGGCCAGCTCGTGTCACGCCTTCTCTTGGATCAGTCAGTGTAATTACGTCTAGGGAAATGAGTTTTTATACTTATGTAACAGGTGGTCACAACAATTAGCTATGTTTTTCGGTTCGTCCTGTTCTAAGTTAACCTTAGATATAACGTAATCAGTGTTATTAAGGAACTAGCATATATTTATAATTTCGAGAATAGTGTTTTAAGAGCAGTGTAGACGCACACACAAACACAAACACACACACACACAACACACACACACACACACACACACACACACACACATATATATATATATATATATATATATATATATATATATATATATATATATATATATATATATATATATATGTGTGTGTATATATATATATATATATATATATATATATGTATAATATATATAAATGTATATATATATAAATGGATGTATGTGTGTGTCTGTGTGTGTGTGTTCCAGCAATTGAGCAATTTCAACCAAACTTGGTATACATATGGTTGCTATCTGGAATGGAATATTGTGGGGTAAGACATCACTAGCAAGAAAGGGCACCAAAGGGGTAGGGGTGGGGAGGGCTTCTTGAAAAGGGGTTGGTTCTGCCCGTAGACTTAGTAACTCAATAAACTCTACGAATTTATCATACCTCATTTCGGTATACATATGACTTACTATCTGGAAAAGAATACTGTGGGGTAAGACATCACTGGCACTAAAGGGGTACGGGGTGGGAAGGGGTGACACATAAAAATAACCAAAAACCAGAGATATTAGTGTCTAGTCCATAGTTTCCAAGGTCACTGAGATGAATGGTGACACTCCCAATGCCCTTTACGTCCAAGTTCGGCCCCAAAAAGAATGGGGGGTGAGAAGGGGTGAAATATAAAATGTCAAAAATGCTGGGCAATTTAATTGAAGCAACTATCTTAACAGGAAAGGGAGAGAGTGAGAGAGGGAGAGTGAGAAAGAGAAAAAGTGAGAGAGAGAATAGAAGGGGTGATAGGAATGATAAAGAGAGAGAGAGAGAGAGGGAGGGTTTATAGGTTATCATTCAGAGATTTTCCAGGCAGCACTGGGTTGGTCAGCTAGTATATACAGTATATATATATATATATATATATATATATATATATATATATATATATACATATATATATATATATATATATATATATATATATATATATATATATATATATATATATATATATATATATATATATATATATATATATATATATATATATATATATATATATATATACATATATATATATATATATATATATATATATATATATATATATATATATATATATATATATATATATATATATATATATATATATATATTCTTAGGTCTGGGTCTCTGGAAGAATGCAAGGGGTTTTTATCATAGACTGCCTTTGAGGGCCAACAGAAAGCACCCAGAATGTAATAAAATGGATGGGAACTAGGTGTGACTTATCTTAATTATCAGTCATGCAATCCGGTAGTGGAAGGTTGCCATGGGAAATGATTCACTAGTGTGTTAAGATGAATCATGAAATTAATCTGAAAACTGATGATCCAGCAGGTAATCAAATAAAATGTGAAGCACTATTAGACCGTGAATGACCTGTTTTTGAAATAGTAAGTGGTTAGTGCTGATTGAATGAGTTGCAAGGATCTGGTGCTTGTGCACAATGGGAAGGAAACTGGGTAATACCCCCTGGGACTGCGTATCAGACTCTCTGGCTTATCAGAAATGGCAGTACTTCTAAGTGTAATTGGTTCACAAGGCTGGGTTCGACCGCATGGGAACAGAGTAACAGGATTCCTGGAAGAGAAATCTAAGTTAGCATTCCAAATTAAGGAGTTTCCCCTCGTACGACACTTATGTATGCACCATGGAGGAATTGACCAATTAAATTTAATTGGCCCTTGGTTAACACTATGGAGGGAATATTCTCATTCTTATCACTAAATTGACTTAATTTGCGCTTAGGACAAGTCATGGAGTGAATCCTGGGCTGCTTTGCTGGTAGGTTTGCTTAACAAAGGGGCTTTGTTAGGAGAGTGAAAAGTTGGAAATAATGAAAATATGGAGAGAAATTCACGAGAAGGAAAAGCAGATACTGGCGGTGTTGCACTTCAGAGATGTACCTGATTACATCTGTGGCTGGACTCGCTTGTGGAGAATGCCCGTTGGCCACAGAAGTTCACAACGCCAGGGTACAAAGGAACTGGAGACTGCACGAACATGTGTCCAGCCCCTTTGGTGGAGTATAGTGAAGTACGAGGTGTGGGCGCGAAGCATCTCCTTCGAAGTTGTTTTCGGCATCGGCACGAGACACAGGTCGACCTGAAATGCAATTTCCACCAGTACAAAGGTCAAAGGGAAATGGATGTTATGACTAAGACTCTTAAAGGTAAGGAGAGCATCCCACTTACATCCCTAAGTCGCCCTTTTGGGCCTAACCCCCAATAAACATCTGATGGGGGGTTGGGGTTTGAAGAGCGTTATTGCTCTACCGCCAAATCTGGTGACCTGGGGGGTTTTTAGACCTATCTCTTATTCAAATGTGACATGGCGTCTTTTCCCCACCACTAATCCTACTCAAAAGCTGACAACTGAGAGACGAATTTTGAAAATACAGAAGAGCTCCCCCCTTTAAAAAGGCATTCACTCCCTTTCGGGCATGAAGGCCTTGGCTAAGTAAGTTATTCCTCTCGACTAGGCAGTTAGCTTCCCTGAATGAGTTGTGCTTTTGCACTGCAACAGCTAAATGGACCTACCTAACTGCTAAGAGGGGTACTAGTTTTGCTAACTTACTACAGCAGAGTCTAACCTATGCAACGGTATGTACAGACTTCTACTGGCTGTCTCTGACGACAGGGGAACTCTACTCCTAGGCAATGGTAGATGGTAAATGTGTCTTTCAACATTGCTTGCTATCCTATGACTCTGGCACTAAATTAAATGACACTGACCTAACTAAATGCAATTAACTGTAGGTTACGCAAGGCTTTACGGAATAACACGCAATAAATTTGGACATGAGCAACCTGAAGGGTTAATTATGGTGAGTGGCCAGGGGGTATGCCAGCTTGAGTATTGGATAGTCTTTTAGGTATGAACAGGGTTAATATTACAAAATACCTAGGGTGTTAGATGTTAGTCTACTTGGGCAGAGATCATGCAGGCTACCTTCTCTGGGTAGGTGCCGGGATCACTCTGAGATAGAGAGAGGCACTGTGCCAATGACAGCACGAGTGCTAAGGAGAGCTTGTGGCTCCTATTGGTTAATTGGATCTCTTCCGCCCTTTCTTCTTCTTCGTGGGCCTCCAAGGTCTGGCTATGCTATTCCTAGGAGGTGACGAGGGCACCGACTCTGAGGAAAGACCAGAAGGGCAGTCAGGAGCAGGATCAGGGGTACCCCTAGTAGCTACGGGCTGGCTCCCTACTTCGGCTGCTGCAACAACCGTCATAAGGGTAGAACCAGTATCTGCATCCCAGCCAGACAGTTCCTGGTCGACCAGAGTAGGTGTAACAGTAGGGTCTGCCAGAGGGTCATCTTCAGCAGATGAAAGTGACTTGGAAGAAATGTCAGGGGTCGGAGGCTCACAACTTGTGATGACTAGTTCGGTGAGGTTTGGAGGATCTCCCTTAGAAGGATCCGGGTCACGTTTTGGATCCGGCACTGACACTAACTCGGGGCCAGGCACGGGGATTAAGGTTAGTAGAGGGGCTCTGTCCAAGACAGACGGGGCTTGGCACTGCACAGTGCTCTCAAGCAGCACTGGCAGAGGATTGGAGTCAGGCATGGCTGACGAGGGACCCGGAGTTGCAAAACCTCTCGGTGTACCTGAGGTAAGGAGAGACAGAGAGTCCTGTCTTGGGTGGAGGGCAGAGCCTCCGGGAATGGTTTTGGATGTGGTATCCGTTGCAGCTGGCCTGCTAAGGCGTCTTGCCTAATTTGCAGAGTGCCCTGTTACGTTGCAGTTCTTGCAGTGGTACCTAGTGATTTCCCTTCGTGGTGAGGGAGGAGATTTTTGGTGGCCATCCTTTTGTGAGGATTGAGGACTGGGCCTGGAATTGTTTTGAGAAGGTCCCTTCCGTTGGACACCTCAGTGAATGGAAGGTTGGGCTGACAGTGGCACGCCTGTCACAGTGGCGGTGTCCCGGTCAGGTGGTTGTGGAGTGGCCTCCCTGGTGGAGGTAGATAGGCAACAGAGTGGCATGGGGGACGGACAGCCCCAGAGGATGTCCCGTCCCAATAGGAACTCCACTCCGTGCCTGATGCTATTCACCATGCCAAGGCAGTGAGGTTGTGTGCCCCAAGGGGTGGTTACCCAAAGTTCAGCTGTGGGAATGGTCCTGGTTTGCTCCTCTTATCCAAGTCATCATCCACCTGGTCTTTTCATCAACAGTGGCACTGGTTGGCATTTGGGCCCGATCAACCAGGCTAATGTCTGAGCTAGTGTCTATTGTAGCTAGTTCCTCGTTGGGCAAGCGGGTTCCATTCTCAGCTACCACTCTGTTGGCCGTGAATTCGAATCTCCGACCGGCCAATGAAGAATAAGAGGAATTTATTTCTGCTAATAGAAATTCATTTCTCGCTATAAAGTGGTTCGGATTCCACAATAAGCTGTAGGTCCCGTTGCTAGGTAACCAATTGGTTCTTAGCTACGTAAAATAAATCTAATCCTTCGGGCCAGCCCTAGGAGAGCTGTTAATCAGCTCAGTGGTCTGGTTAAACTAAGATATACTTAACTTTTTTTTCTACTGTAGCTGGCAGGCTCACTGGTAGGCTAGAGCCATCCAGAGGTGCCACTGAGATGGACTGAGTCCAGACTCGCTGAAGGTGAGACATCTCTGGTGGCACAGCCATGGAGGATGTGGCACAAGTCAGGTTGATGTGTTTGGTAGAGGACATATGCTTTGGGCAGCCAGGATATCCGGCAGAATAGTGGCCTGGAGTTCCACAGTCTTGGCAGGGTCCCTTGGGATGGGCTGATCTTCCTACAGTGATGGTCGGTGGAGAAGGTTGAGAGGACATAGAAGGTGAGGAGTTCTGGTGGTTGTTAGTAGGCTGCCTATTGTTGCCCAACTTGTAGCAGCTTGCCCTAAGAGCTTGCTCACTTTCCTTGAGGGCTAATTTGTGGTGACTCCTCCTTTCTTCTCTGTCATCTTCCAGCTGCCACTGTTCATCTGCATACATCTTCTGTTCTTCCAACTGTTCTTTCACCCACTGGGTGAGTTCCCGTCCCGCGAAACCTGCATCCTTGCCCATGTTTATGAGAGCTTGACGCTGCTCTAGAGACATGGTTATAGTTTATGAGGATGACTAGGGGAAATGATCTGTGACGATGGGGAAGTGTCCTGTTGTTTGGTGGCACGTCAGAGGTGTGGCACCTTTTCATTGAGGTTGCACTGTGGTTGAGTGTGCTGTGCAAAGGTCACACTGATGGAGCGATCCTGAAGGAGAAATGGTTCTTATGGGCAGATACGCTGGTATATGGAAGTGATCCTGAAGGTATAATTCCTTATGGGTGGAAACACTTGGTAAAGGGTAGTGATCCTGAAGGAGCTAAGGTCCTTATGGCCGGATACACTGTTGGTGGCACTCTTTATCTCAGGTACAGGCGCAGTAGCTTATATTTGATTACTTTGATTGGGTGGCACTAGGGTGCTGGTGGGCTCTGGGGAGCAACACTAAAAGGCAGTGCAACCAAATTGCACTGAAAGAAATGGCACTCTGCTTGAGGAGGAAGGTAAGTAAGGAGTAAGAGGGAAAGTAGAAAGGTAAGTGCTTCAGTAACTTAATTGGTTGGCAGTGCCTCAGATTAGTGGCACTGTGGAAAGGGAAACCCTTGGGCTTTGCACTCATGGGTGGCTAGTCCTAAGAACTAGTGGTTGCTCCCTGACATGAGAAAAGGGAGGTTATGGGGTTTGCAAGCAGTATGCGATTTGGTGCTTGCGGTATACGCAAGTCTTGAGTAATGGATACCCACTTGTGCACGACAATTGATAACTGTTATTAAATGGTGGTACGTATGCTTTATGATGCACGAGAATTCACTCCGCGGCTGAAGCACTTAATAGAAATCTAAAGAAGGGAGACGATTCAGTGGACACTGGTGTGTATATAAATTTGCACGCTATGTGTGAATGAGTAAAAGGAATAATTGAATGGGATCTTAAAAGATCAAAGGTTGGGTAAAATGAAAAGAAAATTTTTGCTGTACTTGACTTTATGAATTAGTGGGTTTATTTTCCAATACTCATTGATTAATTTTTTGTATGCCCTTTGTTATGATGAAAAGAAAAAATCTCTCTCTCTCTCTCTCTGAGAGCGTATGGTAATGGAACATATTTGTTATGATTTAAGTGACTCAAACTTTTCTTATGATAAATTGCATTGTGCAAAATTATGCTAAGTTACTTTTTTTTCTAAAAATGGCTTTTGGTATTTATGTAATTTTACTGGCTAGCTTCCGTTATGACAATTTATATTGGGGAAAAAGGGTTTTCAAGTTATTCTCAAAATACCAAGGTATTTTTGTTAGGGCTACGTTAGGGCGAAAAGCAATGAAATTCGTTTGGCATGAATGGGAGATGTGGAACTGAGGTGCGCCTGGAAACAGCTGATGACTAACTTGTTCTCGGTCGAGTCATAATGCCGACTTAGAATTTGAGAGAAAAAGAACACTTGACTTTCTTGGCTGAAGGAGGGTTTTGAATGCAAAATCGAATTATTTCACTTTAACTTCAGCAATGCCTTTACTTTACGTAACCTTGAAGGCAAGTTTGTCTTGAATGATGTTCTTGGAATTGTTGGAGGGTGAGGGAGGACGCATGTGCCAACCAGTGCGACCGACTCATCCAGCCGTGGACTGCCAGAGGTTGCTATGTGCTTTTTAACAACACGAATTCAAAGCCTACATCACAGACAGAGAAATTGTACACTTTCTCCAATGTAACTGTTTTCCTAACAACACTCTTAGCTAACTGTTCATGGCTAACACATGCAATAAATCCCTAGCAAAGCACTTCCTAATTCTTAACAATCAGTCATCTGGCAACCCAGCACAGCTGCTATTCTGAAGATACAAAATTTCACGGGCAGCTACTCTGTGTCGTTAACTTAAGAACCTGTGCGCTTTCACCTATCTTATAAAATTCTAACTACGCAACTCGTGGCATATTTCTTTTTATTTTTCTTAATAATAACAACACTTTCCCCTGTCCTAACAAATCCTTAATTTTACAAGGCTTATGATAATAACCCATACCTGTGTACTCTTGCTTTGCCCCGGTCACACTTTATTGCCTTTGTGAATAATGGGATTAAATAATTTAGGAATTAAATGTATCAATCCATGGTTCGTTTCATTCCTAGTCTACTCTAGGCTAGTTATCAGCTAATCTCTAGGAATCCTGGCAAGGTCGCTACTCTTAAGTTCTGGAGTCTGTTGGAAGAATGCAAGGGTTTTTATCACAGACTGCCTTTGAGGGCCAACAGAATGTAATAAAATGGATGGGAACTAGGTGTGACGTACCTTAATCATCAGCAATGAAATCAGGTAGTGGAAGGTCGCCATGGGGAATCATTCACTAGCACGTGAAGATGAATTTATTTACAAATGAAGCAATCATAAAATTAATTTGAAAACTGATGATTCAGCAGGCAATCAAATAAAATGTGAAACACTATTAGACCGTGAATAGCCTGTCTTTGAAATAGTAAGCGGATAATGCTGATTGAATGAGTTGCAAGGATCCGGCGCTTGTGCACAATGGGAAGGGAACTGGGTAGTAATCCCCAGGACTGCATATCAGACTCTCTGGCTTATCAGAAATGGCAGTACCTCTAAGTATAATTAATTCACAAGGCTGATTTCGACTGCACAGGAGCAGAGTAACAGGATTCCTGGAAGAAAAATCTAAGTTAGCATTCCAAATCAAGGAGTTTCTCTCGTATGACACTTATGTATGCACCATGGAGGAATTGATCAATTAAATTTAATTAGCCCTTGGTTAACACTATGGTGGGAATAATCTAATTCTGATCACTAAACTGACTTAATTTAAGCTTAGGACAAGTTATGGAGTGAATCCTGAGCTGCTTTGCTGGTAGGTTTGCTTAACGAAGGGGCTTTGTTAGGAGAGTGAAAAGTTGGAAATAATGAAAATATGGAGAAAAATTCATGAGAAAGAAAAGCAGATACTGGCGATGTTGCACTTAAAAGACGTACCTGATTGCATCTGTGGCTGGACTCACTTGTGGAGAACGCCCGTCAGCTGCAGAAGTTCACAACGCCAGGGTACAAAGGAATTGGGGACTGCACGAATGTGTGTCCAGCCCCTTTGGTGGAGTATAGTGGAGTGCAAGGTGTGGGTGTGAAGCATCTCCTTCGAAGTTGTTTTTGGCATCAGCACAAGACACAGGTCAACCTGAAATGCAATTTCCACCAGTACAAAGGTCAAAGGGAAATGAATCTTATGGCTAAGACTCTTAAAGGTAAGGAGAGCAGCCCACTCACATCCCTAAGTTGCCCCGATGGGCCTAGCAGCTACCTAACCCCCAAAAAACATCCGATTGGGGGTGGGAGCTTGAAGAGCAGTTATTGTTCTACCCCCAAGTTCCTCATTGCAGGGGTGGGCACCATTCTCAGCTAGCACTCTGCTGGCCCGCGTTCAATTCTCCGACTGGCCAATGAAGAATTTCGGAATTTATTTCTGGTGATAGACCTATCCCATTGTATATATATATATATATATATATATATATATATATATATATATATATATATATATATATATATATATATATATATATATATATATATATATATATATATATATATATATACAGGGTGTTTTGAAATTATAGGCCCCTCTACAGCATAAATAAAATTGATATGGACAAAAACAAAAGTAATTCAGAACAGGTATTTGTTTAAGTTTCTCTCTGAGTATTTAATGTTTTGTGTGGCCTCCATCTGCCTGTACCACAGCCTGCATTCTTGAGGGGTACGATTTCAGCAAATCGCAAAATACCAGAGACTCAAACTCCATTTCCCTGAGCACTTCGGTCACATCTCTTCGCAGGTCGTCGAGGCTTGGTATACCATCATAGTTCACTGTGCGCTCTTCAATACGATCCTTTAAGATACTACCAATGTTTTCACACACATTAAGGTCAGGGGAGCTACCTGGAAATTCACTTGACGAGAAGAAATCAATACCACTCTTTCGAAGCAGCTCCTGTGTCTGAAGAGCCTTGAAACATGGTACCTTATCATGCAAAAATGTGACTTCTTCAACAGATAACACATTTTCAGGATCTTTGAGGAAAGGAAATACTCCATCAGTAAGCACAGTTTCTCTGAAGTATTCGCCATTCCATGACTGTCCTTTTTCTTTGATGATCCACATTAACTGTTTGGCTGTGAAACAGAAAAATTCCCAAACATTCAGGAAATTTCACAACTTGGCAGTGGCACACGTCATCGCTGATATCATCCAACTTTGCAGCCCAAATGATGTCATTTTTATGGTTTGGCTTCCTGACTGTGTAAATGAAGAATTCATCTGATGCGGCAACATGGAGAAAGTCAGCTTCATCACAGTCTTTAAGAAATGAGCCACAAAACCATGCACGGTCTTCTCTCTGTTGCTGAGTGATGTTGGGTTTGCTGATAAAATGAAATAGCTTGATACCAGATTTTTTCAACTCATGATATACAGCACTTTAACTTCTCTTCTTTGCCCTTTTTGTTTCTAGTTCAAGCGCCACTTTACATGAAGACTTTCTTGGTCTACCCACTGCCTCAGGTATGATGTATTTTGACTCCTGAGAAAGGACTTCAGGCCTTCCAAGATTTTCACTCTTTTCGCGATGACAGTCATATGGATTTTTGTTACAGTGTCTTTTAACAAAGGATTCATCTCTTAATTGCAATACAAAAATATAAAATATAATATAATACAGGTTAGTAAATACAAATATTGGAAAAGTCTTAGTAATTGGTTGTACTGATTAGTAAAACAAGAAAATTTGTTGCCAAAGAATTTAAGTATCTAATGAATCTCAAAGTACAAGTCTTTTGTGTTTTGAAAATGTCAAACAGAAGTATTCACATCATGTTAGCTTTAGTGAAAAAATTAAATCTTATGTGTGTATTTATGTGAGGACATTAAAGGACTTATCTTTGCCGTCTTTGAATCTGGGCGTCTTTCTGTGGTCGTACGATTTTCTTGGCTGCTTTACTGGGATGGAGACGTGAGGGAAACATGTAACTTCTTGTGTTTGTGTTGCTGGGGCCTCTCGCGAATTGCAAAGGAAATGAGTGCGTTTTTGTTCTACGTCAGGTAAAAATTTTCTCTCTCTCGCTGAGTGAAACTGTGTATCTTCTTGAATTTGGTCGTAAAATTCGTCTTCTGCTTCTATGTTTGATGCACTAATATTCTTTCTTCTTCACAAAAATCGATGATTGTGGAGCTTCTCTTTGGCTAAATTGTCTTTTAATTTTCAAACTGTCTTGATTTTTGGAGTGGAGATTTGTGTGTGGAATGACTGAATCTTCTGTGGAACACTTATAATTGGTTACACCTTGTAACTGTCTTTATAAGGGAACCAACTTTCACTTATTTTGATATGTTTGATCTCGTCTTATTACAAACTTCGCTGGACCTGCTTGAAGATGATCTGTAGATTTGGAGATAGCACACACTAATTGCCTCTTGTTGTCGTTGGCTGTGGAGTTCGAGTAATCCCCTAAGCTGTCACCAATTATTCTGCAGTGGGGAAGGTATTCAATTCTTATAAACTGTTTGTTGTACTGCATGCTTTCACTTCCGTAGGAACAATTTGTTCGACAATTAACTAAGTTCGAGCTTCACTTATCGTGCTCAGATGTCAGCTGTCTTCCAGATTTTCACAAGTTTTCCTTTTATATATTTTGGTTAAATGAAAATAATGTTTCCCCTTAAATACATTTCTTTTAGTCTTTAAACTGTATAACTTTTCCACCTTTTCAAAGGGTAGTAGTGATCAAGTCTTTATCTTAAAGGCCACATTGTGAAATTCTTGGACTTAGAGCTTCACTTAGTATATGGGCATTCAGAAATTTTATATAAGTTCACAAGTCACTTCTAGCCTTCATTATCACCTCTCTACACATCTCACACACTCCCTGCCCTGATAACTTTTCTAGGTGACCCTGCTTCCAGAGCCTTCGTACATATTGGTAGTTATTCGATGCCGAAATCTGGTATAACATTCCCAAGCTTCGTCCAGATGGGCTTCCCTTTTCCATTAACGTTTCATGTTTAATTATCTATACATTTTGATTTACAGTTGTTATCAAGTATATATTATGGTGTGCAAGATGTCACCAGGCAAGGTCAAGATCTCAATTAGTTCTTTTTGCCCAGTGCTGTATGAGATAAACACTTTGGCTCGAATGGGCGATGAACGGTCAAACTCAGCATCTGGGATCACTAAATTCAATTATCACCCCTTTCTTTTTTGCTGTCTTTATCAATGATTTTCTGTATGGCCTCGTGCATATATTAAGATATTTAGCTTATTCAATTACAGACTCAATTCCAATATATATATATATATATATATATATATATATATATATATATATATATATATATATAAATATAAATATAAATATATATATATATATATATATATATATATATATATATATATATATATATATATATATATATATATATATATATATATATATATATATATATATATATATATATATATATCAACATATAACCTTCCCAAGTCAACTTGCCCTTCAGGAACCTTGAATTTCAAAGAACTTATAGTAAAATAATTTTTTTTCACTGCTGACACAAACAGTTGGTTTTGGAGAAATTGTTTTATCTCTAAATCTCTAGTTATTATTCCCTTGGCAACCTTTTTGTCCTTCCGCCGAACTTGTGACTGTGTTAAGCCACCATTGGAGATAAACCCCGCTCGTTCAATGGCAGAATTGAAACTTGGATGGACTACATGACACACAAGCAACCCACAGTCAAGCCCTTACCACGTGGTCAACAGAGCTACCTACCAGGTCAAAGGTAGCGTGCCAAAAGCCAGATGTCTCACGATAGACAGAGACACACACGACGCGGATCTGACACACATTGCCCCTGACCTTTGCTCCTTTAGAGCCTGTTGCCCCCCACCTGACTGCCTATCCAGTCCAATATCTTTTCAGTGCCAATTTCCCAGATATAGCCGCCCATTGTTGGTACATCTACGAGGACTCATCTCCCTGGAATAACATAAAGTGCCAGGAATCTTTGGTTTACCAGTCACACAATTCTTTTCCTTGTGCGAATCGTTTTCCATTTTCCAAAAACAATTCTCCTATAGACCTGACTTTGTTATTAACTTGTGCTTATAAGTGTTTTTAATGGTGTTCTTTAGCCGAGGAATCTTGGTGCCATCAGTGCACCCTTGAACCTGTAGTTACACTAATTCCACCTAGTAATCGTATGCATTCTCCATTGCAGATGGAGTTTTCTCGCTGTGATCCTTAGCTTCGATTGTGCTTTATTGAAGTGGTCACCCCACCGCAATGTAATCCTCGTTGCCATTGATTTGGAATTCCCAGCACCTTCAGTTATCATTTTTCCATCAGAATTCTGTACTCCGGCAGGACCCCATTTACCTGTCTTAATTATTCCCATTTTATGGTTTTGTCATGGTAGATATATGTGATTTTAGTTAACCTAAGAGATTATCTCAATTTCCCCACATCTAGTAAGGCCCTCAGCTCATTACGTTTTCTTATGTTCTACTAGTCCAGGAATTTTAGTCAGATTAGCATCATCCCATGTGCTAAGTTACTTCCCACTAAATTAGAACATATATATATATATATATATATATATATATATATATATATATATATATATATATATATATATATATATATATATGTTACACAATAGACAGGAAGTTTCATTGCTTACCTTTTCCTACAAAGTCAAGAATTCCCATCCATTAGTAGCTTGATAGTGACTTCATCAAAAAGACTACTGGTAACGTACATTCGTACATACACACACGCATTCTTTCTCTCTCTCTCAGGTCTACAGCAAAACAAGCTTTACCCGAAATAATTTATTTGATAAAAATCTAACATAACTGGATTGCAAGAAACAGGAGATGAAATAAAATGGAATAGTCATGTTAACCATAAGATCAGTCATATTACAGTCCATCATATTTAACTAATTATTGTTCCTAAACCCTTTTCCCACAATAGGTCAAAATAAGTCAAAGTCCAGTACATTTCCAATGAGTACATCTTTAACCTCTTTCTCAGCGAAACATCTGAAGAAGTCAAATAAAACCCATGTTAAACAAATGCATAAAAATGAAGATATGGGAATTCATCCCATGTTACTTATAAAGTACACAATGTAATAAATGCTTAACACAAGTGAGATATATATTAAATGTTCACAACTCTTAATCGACAGGTCTCGAACCACATAGTCTTCACTGAAGACTGCTAATAATATTCAGTGTTGGTCTTTGAATGACAATTTGTTTGATAACTAATCCCTTCACACCCTGGGACTCTGCCCAAAAGAAACGCTTGTACTAACGCATTTTCTGGACATTTCTGGTGAACGCACTCACAAAGTCTTGTAGCGAGGCTGGGACGTTCTGATGTTTTGAGAATACCTGATGTATTCAACACGTATACAGTTTTACTAATTAGGAAATGTGCCAGACAACAGCTAATCATCATCTCAAGGTTCTTCCCAATGCCTTTAACACTTATTAATCAAACATCTACTGTGTATTGTAATTCATAAAATACTAGTGACCTATGAGCTTTTCATATATATATATATATATATATATATATATATATATATATATATATATATATATATATATATATATATATATACATATATGTATAAATATATATATATATATATATATATATATATATATATATATATATATATATATATATATACATATATGTATATACATATATATATATATATATATATATATATATATATATATATATATATATATATATATATATATATATATATATATATATATATATATATATATATATATATATATATATATATATATATATATATATATGTATATACATACATACATACATATATATATATATATATATATATATATATATATATATATATATATATATATATATATATATATATATATATATATATATATATAGAAACCATCAACACACAATCACGTGTGGAACAGAAATAAATTTCTGACTCACGTGGATTACCCAGGTCTCTCAGGTGGAAAGCAAGAATATCCACTAGGCCATACAAGTCTAAAAGAAGTTGGAACCTGAGAGCAACTGCACCCAAGGAATTACCTGGGCAGACTAACTGCTTGCATACCAGCGAGTTTTCCCCAACTTCCCGACTCAGCAATGACCCAATAGACAGCCTTTCATTCAAATTATCCCTTCTGAGTGAATCAGGAAATCATCAACACACAAACGTGTGGAAGAAATAAATTTCTGACTCCGTCGGGATAAGGTCTCTCAGGTGGAAAGCAAAGTGCTATCCACTGAGGCCATACAAGTCTAAAGAAGTTGGAACCTGAAACAAGAATTACCTGGGCAAGCTAACTGCTTGCATATAGTCAGTTTTCCCCAAACCGATAATGACCCAAGCCTTTCATTCAAATTATCCCTTCTGGTGAATAAGATAGAAATCATCAACACACAATCACGTGTGGAACGAAATAAATTTCTGACTCACGTCGGGAAACCCAGGTCTCTCAGGTGGAAAGCAAAGTGCTATCCACTAGGCCATACAAGTCTAAAAAAGTTGGAACCTGAGAGCAACTGCACTAAAAGGAATTACCTGGGCAAGCTAACTGCTTTGCATGAGTTTTCCCCAACTTCCCGACTCAGCAATGACCCAATAGACAGCCTTTCATTCAAATTATCCCGAGTGAATAAGATAGAAATCATCAACACACAATCACGTGTGGAACAGAAATAAATTTCTGACGTCGGGATTGAACCAGGTCTCAGGTGGAAAGCAAAGTGCTATCCACTAGGCCATACAAGTCTAAAAAGTTGGAACCTGAAGCAACTATGGGAATTACCTGGGCAAGCTAACCTTGCATACCAGCAGTTTTCCCCAACTTCCCGACTCAGCAATGACCCAATAGACTTTCATTCAAATTATCCCTTCTGAGTGAATAAGATAGAAATCATCAACACATAATCACGTGTGGAACAGAAATAAATTTCTGACTCACGTGGGATGACCCAGGTCTCTCAGGGTGGAAAGCAAAGTGCTATCACTGGAACCCATACAAGTCTAAAAAGAGTTGGAACCTGAGCAATAGAATTATAAGCTAACTGCTTGCATACCTAAAAGTTTGGAACACAACTTTTTAGACTCAGCAATGACCCAGTGGATAGCGCTGCTTTCACCTGAGAAATTATCCCTTCTGACGTGAATAAGAAAAAATCATCAACACACAATCATCGTATTGGAACAGAAATAAATTTCTGACTCATTGGGATCGAACCGGGAAGTTAGGAAAACTGGTGGTATGCAAGCAGTTAGCTTGCCCAGGTAATTTCTTTGGTCTTTGTTCCAACTTCTTTTAGTTTGATAGTGACTAATTCTTGCTTTCCACCCTTCAATTTTATTTCGTTCCACACGTGATTGTGTGTTGATGACAGAAGGATAATTTGAATGAAAGGCTGTCTATTGGGTCAAAGTTGGGGAAACGTTTGTTAGCTTGCCTAGGTAACGCAGTTTTCTGGTTCCAACTTTTAGATTTCTAGTGGATACGCTGCTCCACTGAAGAGTCTTGATCCCCGACGTGAGTCAGGGACGTTCTGATGTTTTGATGAATACCTGATGTATTCAACAGGGATAATTTGAATGAAAGTTTTACTAATTAGAAAATGGTGCAAGACAACAGGTAATCATCAATCCTTTTCTCATAGGTTCTTCCACCTGAGAGAATGCGTGAGTCAGAAATTTATTTAGTTCCACACGTGATTGTGTGTTATGATTCTATCTTAATCAAATAATTTGAATGAAACTGTGGTATTGTGAATTCGGGAAGTTAAGATAGCTTGCCCAGGTAATTCCTTGGTGCAGTGACCTTTAGACTTTGTATGGCCCAGTGGATAGCACTCTTGCTTTTCATGAGAGACCTATCGATCGATAGTCAGAAATTTATTTCTGTTCCACACGTGATTGTATGTTGATGATTTCTATCTTATTCACTCCAGAAGGGATAATTTGAATGAAAGGCTGTCTATTGGGTCATTGCTGAGTCGGGAAGTTGGGGAAAACTTCGCTGGTATGCAAGCAGTTAGCTTGCCCAGGTAATTCCGTGCAGTTGCTCAGGTTCCAACTTCTTTTAGACTTATATATAGTGGATAGCACTTTGCTTTCCACCTGAGAGACCTGGGTTGATCCCGACGTGAGTCAGAAATTTATATATATATATATATATATATATATATATATATATATATATATATATATATATATATATATATATATATATATATATATATATATATATATATATATATATATATATATATATATATATATATATATATATATATATATATAATGTATATACATACATACATATATACATACATACATACATATATATATATATATATATATATATATATATATATATATATATATATATATATATATATATATATATATATATATATATATATATATATGAGATTTATATCACACCGTGATTTATATACAATCATGAGGCTACAAATGTCATTTAATATCCAATTCACGCTACTTCGGGAATATCCCCGATGGGGAATTATCACCAGAGGGGAATTTTTTAAGTGATAAATGGATTGGTAACGCCGGGTCTCAATCCCTCGACACAGTACCTTCCAACGACTCCATTCGACAGTCAAACCATTGAGCCACCAAGAGAGCTATAAGTTAATGCCGAATCTGCCGTACTTATTTACCAGTCGAGAGAGGGGAAATTGTACTGTACTTGGCTTTGGCATTAACACTCCTCCACCATGAGCTCATTGGTACGTATGGAGCACACAGCTCTTATTATGAAATTTTTATCACACCATGGTTTACATACAATCATGAAGCTACAAATGTTGTTTAATATCCAATTCACACTACTTCAGGAATATCCCTGTGGGGAATTATCATCTGAGGTGAATTTTTTATCCCTCGACACAGCACCTTCCAACGACTCCATTCGACGGTCAAACCATTAGCCACCAAGAGAGGCATAAGTTAATGCCGAATCCGCTGTACTTATTTACCCCTCGGGAACGGGAAAATTACACTTGGCTTTGGCATTAACCCACCCCCACCATGATAGCTCGTTGGTATGTTTGGAACACAGCTCTTATTACGAAATTATTATCGCACTGTGATTTATATACAGCCACAAAGCTAAGAATGTCATTTAATATCCAATTCAAGCTACTTGAAGAATACACCAGAAGGGGAATTATCACCAGAGTGGAATTTTTTAAGTGATAAATGGATCAGTACCTACAGGACTCAATCCCTTGACACAGAACCTTCCAACTCCATTCGACAGTCAAACCATTGAGCCACCAAGAGAGCTATAAGTTAATGCCAAATCTGCCATACTTATTTATCAGTTGAGAGAGGAGGAATTGTACTTGGCTTCGGCATTAACCCACCTCCACCATGATAACTCACTGGTACGTTTGGAACATGCAGCCCTTATTATGAAATTTTTATCATACCGTGATTTATATACAATCATGAAGTTACAAATGTTGTTTAATATCCAATTCATGCTACTTTGGGAATATCCCCGATGGGGAATTATCACCAGAAGGTAATTTTTTAAGTGATAAATGGATCAGTACCTCCGGGTCTCAATCCCTCGACACAGTACCTTCCGACGACTCCATTCCACAGTCAAACCCTTGAGCCACCAAGAGAGGTATAAGTTAATGCCATATCTGCTGTACTTATTTACCAATCGAGAGCAGGGAAATTGTACTTGGCTTTAGCGTTAACCCACCTCCACCATGATAGGTCATTGGTACGTTTGGAACACAGCTCTTATGAAATTTTGATCATACCATGATTTATATTCAATCCTGAAGCTACAATTGCCATTTAATATCCAATTCACACTACTTCAGGAATATGCCCGATGGGGAATTATCACCGGAGGGGAATTTTTTTTAAAGTGGGAAATGGATCGGCACCGCCGGGTCTCGATCCCTCAATACGGTACCTTTCAATGACTCCATTCGACAGTCAAACCATTGAGCACCGAGAGAGGTATACATTAATGCCGAATCTGCCTTACTTATTTACCCACTGAGAGCGGGAAAATTGTACTTGGCTTCAGCATTAACCCATCTCCACCATGATAGATCATTGGTTCGTTTGGAACACGCAGCTCTTATTATGAAATTTTTATCACACCATGATTTATACACTATCATGCAGCTACAAATGTTGTTTAATACCCAATTCATGCTACCTCAGGAATATCCTCGATGGGGAATTACCGCCGAAGGGGAATTTTTTAAGTGATAAATGGATCGTTACCACCAGGTCTCAATCCCTTGAAACAGTACCTTCCAACAACTCCATTTGATGATCCAACCATCGAGCCACCAATTGAGGTACAGTAAGCCCCCGTATTCGCGTTCTCATGATTCGTGGACTCACCAATTCACAGATTTTTCTATATTTAACATATATACACATTATTCGCGGAAAATTCGCCCATTCACGGTATTTTTCACTGAGAAGTATTCTCTAACTGTTGTATTTTCATATAATTTTTATGACTTAATGTACCTTTTGTGATAAAACTGTTAAAATACTCAGGTACTCAGGTAGTGCTCGAATTATGATAATTCGCCTTACGATAATTGAATTTTGTGATGGGGTAAGCAATTAATACTGATACAACAATAATTATAAAATATTTTTAAATTTCGCACGGGTGCAGGCAGCAGCTTGCAATCAAGCAGCTAGAGAGACCAAATTACAATAGACCAGCTTCTTTTCCTCCATCTCTTTATCCCATCTTCTAGCTAAAAAAGTAAAAGAGAATAATAAAAGTATTGTTAGTAACGTTATACTCTAGCGTAATTGCGCACAGCCATAAGCAACCGAACGAGAAACTGTTGTTTTGTTTATAACCGAATCAGATACCAACAGCTGTTTTGCTTGTATTTCAACCATTGTACGGTAGTAAAAATTACCGTAGTTATGTTACAAATGCCGTTGAGTAGAATAGGACTGATATATTTTTACATTATACTCTTATTTGGTATGGACAAAAGATAGGCAAGGAAATATACTGCTAAATTTAAGCTGCAAATTGTAACTGAAGCTGAGAAAACAATGTTCAAGCTGCTAATCACTAAATTATCATGCATCAGCAACATGGATGAAACTCGACCATAAATAAAATTGGAGAGAAAGTATTTTAATCAAAACTACTGGGCATGAAAGAACACATATTACTGCTGTTTTCAAGGCGATAAAAGATAAATACGTAAAGCTCGTATTATGATGAAATCAAGTGAAAACAACGAACTGAACCTTGTTTTTTACATAAATCAAACATGCCCCCAAACGGCCAATGTCATCTGTTAACGAAAAAATAGCTAATTTCACAACGAGACGTATTTAAGTTATATTTCGACTTAATGTTGTAGCTAAAATTAAATGTCACAGCATTTGTATAAAAATAAGGTTTAAAAATGCTAAATCTTTTACAACATCATGTCAGTTAGTTATAGCAAACCAATTATAATATGAACCCCATCTTTTCACAACACATAAATTCAACAAACATGTGCCATATAAAAATTACCCATATATAATCGGTGAATTTAAGTTGTCTCAGTTAGAATTAAAGAAACTTGAAAATTTGAACTGTGCTGATGAATATTTCTACTATAAAGAAACTGTCTCCCCAATTTTATCACTGTCACGGGGGAATTTTTCCCCCTACATGACATTAAGATATGAGAATGATAATACTAATATACACATGCACTGTCGTCAGTCTTCTTGCCTGGAGACAGGGGTTGGAGAATGGTACCATGTCATAGTTGACAGGGTGGGTGTGAAGACTACTGACGTTTACGCTGCCTGGGAATTAGAGTAGGCCTGTCCTACCTGCTATTACATGATACTCCTTGGGTGTATGGGTCTTATTACCGATGAGGCCAGGTGATGTCTTCCCACTGGTAGATGATTGAAGCGCCGATTTCCATTTTAAGTGGTAAGGGTAAGGTGGTACTGAAGAAAATCCCTAGTCCTCAGTTCTTTTCTTTATTACTCATTACATCATGCCAAAATTCTCCTAGGCTTAGTCTCCTGGACTTGGTTAATTTACATGTTCTTCACGATTCCTGGACTAGGTTAATTTACACATTCTTCAGAACTCCTGAACTAGGTTAAGTTACATACTTCCGAACTCCTGGACCAGGTTAATTTACCTATTCGTTAGAACTCCTGGACGAGATCCCTGGATATATTCCTTTTATTTAACTTTGACTTCAAGAAAAACAATATAAGTGAACAGTTTAAAACAACAAAAATAACTTTATATTGAGAGACCTGAAAAAAAAATATATATATATATATATCCACTACATACTATGGGAATTGCCTTTCCTTCATAACAGGATAAGTATCAAATGTGGAGCAGCCCTGGAATCAATTAATTCACAATAATGTGTAAATCATTTGATAACCTACTCCACACAGTACTAAATGTTTGTACACAATATATGACAATGGATTAGGCTACCTGGAAGATTTCTGAGAAAAACCTCAACTAAATTGAGGTAAAATTAGGCTAAGGTGCCTTTTAATAGGATATAGTCTAGGCTAGGCTTCTTCAGAAATCGGTAAGGATAGCCTATGCCAAGTTTACATGGCTGATTTTTGACTAGGTTACAATAGGCCACAAAGTTAGTTAGTTTAATGAGGGTACAGGCTAAATCCTGTGTAATTAAGTTTTCCAAGCATTTATATATATAGCCTAACTATTTTTAACAAAAATAGTCATAATTCCTCATTCAAACAGGATTAGTCTAGGGTAGGTCTTCTTAAATTACTGTATAGCCTAGTCTAAGATCGTGATCGGCAGTGGAAATTTCCATGAGGGAGGTAGGGGTAACCCCAAGATGCCCTGTAGGACGGCCATTTTGTGGTACCCTTTTGGCACTGGTATTTACAAAAAACTTTACATAAACAAAACACTTATAATTTTTTTTAACGTTTTACAACCCTATCAAATGCTAAGTTACAATTCAAATTAACACAGCAGAATCTCATGACAACTAATGAATGTGAAGCATCTTTCACAACAATGAAAATTTTCCATGTTAAGGCGTTGCAATCACGTTCGACTGGGCATGCAACTCTACACTTGAATCCTCGTCTGCTACTGTTCTTTCATGTTAATGATCTGTTCCAACTAATGAACTAACGGTAATATTATGACTTTAAAAGCTTACCTTGCAAGGGATAGATAATAATTTGTATTAATAATTTGGTAAAATAGCCAAAATGAAGGGTGGACTGGTTGACGTCCTTCTCACACCTTCGAGAGAGTTCCAGTCCTTACATGTTTTGTTAGTGTTGCCAAAATGCAGATGAAAGATCCAGGGACAGCGCTCCCATACTCATAGTGAAAGAAAAACAAAACGAGGGACTGACTACACTGCTACACATTCGATGTCCACAACAAAAATGAAAACATTTTATAGTCCCAATCACTCTTACAATAGTAGTGTAAAGATATTAGGGAAGGATGATGAATCAATTCCTAAATAAATCAATAATAACTAAAGGGATAAGTTTCTCATTACATCATTAGTAAATCTAGTGGTTATAGTGGTAACTGTTATTTTGTTTATCCTAATAATGAGAAATCTTGTAATCAGAAAAATACAAGGGATATTGACAGAACTCAGTAATAATAATAATTGACAATTGATGTTAGCATTATTTGTTATATGATGATAATTTAATATGTTTATTGTTCTGAATGTTCATTTAATATACTTATGAATTAATATACTTATGGTTTGATATGTTTGATATTTTAATATGATTATATTTTAAGAATGTTTTAATGAACTAATGTCTTTTCCTCCACAATCGGAGAAATTTTTTTTTTTTGTGTCCATTATTACATTTTATTGCCAATTTAATTATTACTGTTGTATCCATTTTATTGTTTAAAATTAAACATTGAAGACAATGTTCGGTAGGTGACCGAGAGATGTAATGATAGCTAGGAGAATATTAGTTAGGATAACGTAAATATAAAAGAGAGAAAAAGAAATGAGAGAGAACCATTAATAGACAAATGGTAGACGGAGAGAGAGAGAGAGAGAGAGAGAGAGAGAGAGAGGAGAGAGAGAGAGAGAGAGAGAGAGAGAGAGAATAACAAAGCAGGATGTGGCATGATTACACAGCCAAAACATTGGCGCTTGCGTAATGTAAGTGCAATCATTAAGGAATGCCTATACCATCTCACATGTGAGCTGACCTTTCAACTTTCGCCGGAACCAGAAGACTCCCGGTGATGTCATTAGTCCTCCCCACAAAGGAGGACTTAAAATCAATTAATCACACCCAAAGGGACGTCGTTAGATAATCTCCAACCACTTAGGACATCTGCAAGGCAGAACAGAAGTGACTGCCCTCCTATTGGTGGGATGGGCATTTCCTTTGAAAAACCTTCAAAAGCAAGCTTCAAGAAGAGAGAAGAAGATAGACACAGAGAGAAGAGCCTTAGAGGATTGAGGTCGTGAGCCTCATCAGTTGTGGGTTAAGAAAAAAAGAAAGGCTCATACTATGATTCACTTAATTTGTATAAATACTGTATATTTTATTAGAGTGTTAATGAAGTAAGAAAAATACACTGTCCTTGGGACTCTAACAATTAACAACAAACAAAACTAGAAATGATAAAGCAACTATAAAGGAAATATCAACTAATTCAAATAAGAAAAAGCAACAAACGTTACAATAATAAACTTCTTTACATGGGTAACAACAATAAAGGAAAGAACATCATAACATTTGATGGAAACAACATTACATTGAAAACACTTCGTATAATGAAAAATAACCTTGCCCCATATAAATAAAGTAACTAAGAGATTCATTTACACTAACTAGAAGCAAGAAAACCACAATGAACTGAGCTAAATACAGCGAAATAAACTTACCGCGTAATCGATTTCCAAACCAAAACATTGGCTGCTATGATCGCAATTTATAACACAAAAGCAATACAAGCATATATACAATATTATTGGATACAGTGAAGTAAAGCATAACATTTTAAAAGATCCATGGAAAAGATGCATATTCGTTATATTGATATTTGTATAATACGATATTAATATGTGAATATAGAGCACAGTATAATGTAGGCTAGGCTACCATATGTATACGATATACCATAGTGTAGGCTAAACTAATTCTTGTTTGTTATTCAGTTTCTCTTTGTACTGAATTATCATAAGTCAATCTGCATGAACCTCCAGAACTAGCTGATAATAATTACTATACCGTTTATGTACAAAGTATACTTTATAGTGTAGGCTAGGCTACCATGTACATGTATACATGGTATTGAATACCCTTGTGTAGGCTAGGCTGTATTCGTGATACACTTTTTCCAACAAACCATGGGTTTTTTGGAACCTAACCCCATCATAAGTAGGATAATACCTGTATCAGCATTTTTAGAGTTTTTTTTGTGTTTGAATGATCAAAACAGGCAGTTCTAAGTGTTTTTACAAGGGTTTTAAGTATTCATGAATTTTAGCTATTCGCAGGGGTGTGGTATGCATCCCCACAAATACGAAGGGTTTACTGTATAAGTTAATGCTGAATCTGCAGTACTTATTTATCCGTCAAGAGCAGGGAAATTGTATTTGGCTTCGGCACTAACCCACCTACACTATGATAGGTCATTGTTACGTTTGGAACATGCATCTCTTATTATGAAATTTTATCACACTATTATTTATATACAATCATGAAGCTACATGTGTCGTTTAATATTCAGCTTACACTACTTCGGGGATATCCCTGATGTGGAATTATCATCAGAGGGGAATATTTAAGTGATAAATGGATCTGTACCATCAGGTATCAATCCCTCGACACAGTACCTTCCAACGACTCCATTCGACGGTCAAACCATTAAGCCACTGAGATAGGTATAAGTTAATGCCGAATCAGCTGTACTTATTTACTCATCAAGAGCGGGGAAATTGTACTTGGCTTTGGCATTAACCCACACCCACCATGGCAGCTCATTAGCATGTTTGGAACATGCAGCTCTTAGTATGAAATTTTTATCACACTGTGATTTATCTACAGTCATGAAGCTACAAATGTCGTTTAATATCCAATTCACACAACTTCGGGAATATTCCCGATGGGGAATTATCACCAGAGGGGAATTTTTCCAGTGATAAATGAGTCGGTACCGCTGGGTCTAGATCCCTTGACACAGTATCTTCCAACAACTCCATTCGACAGACAAATCGTTAAGCCACCAAGATAGGTATAAGTTAATTCCCCATCAGGGATATTCCCGAAGTAGCATGAATTGGATATTAAACGGCGTTTGTAGCTTCATGATTGTATAGAAATCACAGTGTGATAAAAATTTCATAATAAGAGTGTGTTCCAAATATACCAATGAGCTATCATGGTGGAGGCGGGTTATGCAGAAGCTAAGTACAATTTCCCCTCTCTCGACGGGTAAATAAGTACGGCAGATTCAGAATTAACTTGTACCTCTCATGGTGGCCCAATGGTTTGACTGTCGAATGGAGTCATTGGATGGTACTGTGTCGAGGGATCAAGACCCAGCAGTACCGATCCATTTATCACTTAAAAAATTCCACTCCAGTGATAATTCCCCATCGGGCGTATTCCTGAAGTAGTGTGAATTGGATATTAAACAGCATTTGTAGCTTCATGATTTTATATAAATCACAGTGTGATAAAAATTTCATAATGATAGCTGCGTGTTCCAGACATACCAATAAGCTATCATGGTGGAGTTGGATTAATGCCAAAGCCAAGTACAATTTTCCCTCTCTCGATGGGTAAATAAGTAAGGCAGATTCAGTATTAACTTATACCTCTTTTGGTGGTTCAATGGTTTGACCGTCGAATGGAGTTGCTGGAAGGTACTGTGTTGAAGGATTGAGACCCTGCAGTACCGATTCATTTATCACTTAAAAAATTCCCGTCCAGTGATAATTCCCCATCAGGGATATTCCCGAAGTAGTGTGAATTGGATATTAAACGATATTTGTAGCTTCATGATTGTATATAACTCACCATGTGATAAAATTTTCATAATAAGAGCTGCGTGTTCCAAATATACCAATGAGCTATCATGGTGGAGGTGGGTTAATGCTGAAGCCAAGTACAATTTCCCCACTCTTGACAGGTAAATAAGTATGGCAGATTTGCATTAAATTATACCTCTCTTGTTGGCTCAATGGTTTGACCATCGAATGGAGTCATTGGTAGCTACTGTGTCGAGGGATCGAGACCCGGTGGTGCCGATCCATTTATCACTTTAAAAGTTCCACTCCGGTGATAATTCCCCATCGGGGATATTCCCGAAGTAGCGTGAATTGGATATTAAACAACATTTGTAGTTTCATGATTGCATATAAATCACACTGTGATAAAAATTTCACAATAAGAGCTGCGTGTTCCAAACATACCAATGAGCTACCATGGTGTAGGTGGGTTAATGTCAAAGCCAAGTACAATTTCTCCACTCTCGACAGGTAAATAAGTACGGCAGATTTGGCATTAACTTATACCTCTCTTGATGCTCAATGGTTTGACGGTCAAATGGGGTTGTTGGAAGGTACTATGTCGAGTGATCAAGACCCCGAGGTACCGATCCATTTATCACTTAAAAAATTCCCCTCCATCGATAATTCCCCATCGGGGATATTCCCGAAGTAGTGTGAATTGGATATTAAATGAAATTTATATCTTCATGATTGTATAGAAATCATGGTGTGATAAAAATTTCATAATAACAGCTGCATGTTCCAAACATACCAATGAGCTATCATGGTGGGGGTGGGTTAATGCCGAAGCCAAGTACAATTTCCCTCTCTCGACTGGCAAATAAGTACAGCAGATTTGGCATTAACTTATACCTCTCTTGGTGGCTCAATGGTTTGACCGTTGAATGGAGTCGTTGGAAGGCACTGTGTCGAGGAACTGAGACCCGGCAATACCTATACATTTATCACTTAAAAAATTTCCTTCCATTGATAATCCCTTTAAAAATTCCCCTCCGTTGATAATCCCCCCTCGTGGATATTCCTGAAGTAGCGTGAATTGGATATTAAATGACTTTTGTAGCTTCATGTTTATATATGTATGTATATATATATATATATATATATATATATATATATATATATATATATATATATATATATATATATATATATATATATATATATATATATATATATATATATATATATATATATATATATATATATATATATATATATATATATATATATATATATATATATATATATATATATATATATATATATATATATATATATATATATACTGTAACGTGCATGCATGATGCAGGCTCCTCGATTCAATCAACAGTAAAAGAAATAGATTAAGATATTAGAAATACATTTAAGACCACACAAGTAGCTGAACCTTGAGCCGTGAAAACACTCACTGTGCTGTCGTCCGATTTCTATTTCAGCTAAAGCCTTACCCGCCAACAGATAACAGCGAAGCTGGAAAAATCTAATGGTATTCGCCCAGAATTGGTCAAAACAGAAAGTGCGGGAGTTCGGCAGGATATAAGGAGAGTTCAAGGGTCACGCGTGAGACAAGAACTACATGAGCCAGCGCAGAGGTAGAATCTTTGCTGGTCGGAACTCCGACCCCACTCCCTTTCCCACACAGTTACCTTTGTTGTGCCTTTCGGATCATATCCACCACTGAGCCCTTTCCTTAAATTTCAAAATCTGGCTTTATCATCAAGACATCTCATCTGACAGACTAAGGTACAGTTGAAATTGGATTTTGTTTGGTGCTCAAATCTATTACTCTATTTCATATTGATCTAGATATCTCATCCCCTCGAACTCTCCTTCGGAGTGTAGTGAAGTGGTTAATTCTCAGTATAACATAAACATAAGAGTTTATCCATTTTTTTGCAATCTATTATCTTTTGAGTAATTTCCCTCTCAGCCTTCAGCACTCCCAAAGTGAATGTGTAATTATTTTCGCAACTGAGTGACACTGCATTTTGTATTCCAGAAAGGTGATTTGTGCAGATGTGTGCCCCTCTGTTATCCACGGTGACATTCCCATCTTCTGACTTTGAGAAGATCCCTTCAAGATATTTGCATCTGAAGATTATTTTCTTATTATTGTCTATAGCAAGAGTATTATTATTCTTACATTTATTATAAGAGATTTCTTATGTTCAGTGTGATCATCTTTACTGTATATTTTGTGTTATCTTAAGACTGGAGAGTTTAGCCCACATTTGATCTTGCTAGTGGCACTAATTGATGTGTGAATTAATGTAATTACAGTGCCACAGAACTAGTAATCAAACTTCTGTGTAGACCTTTTCTGATCTCATTAATTATAATTCATTAAGTGAAACCTTTAATTTCTCTTAAGATTCCATTATAATTACTGTTAAATTACTCTCCTAATCTGTTTACATGTGTAGTCCAACTTGTTAGATGACATTGAAAGTTGAATAAGAGATAGCAATCACATCCCCGGTATACACCTGTAAGAATATATATATATATATATATATATATATATATATATATATATATATATATATATATATATATATATATACATATATATATATATATATATATATATATATATATATATATATATATATATATATATATATATATATATATTATTAAGGCAGGATAACCTCACGTTTTGTTGCAATGTTTCGAAGCCAAGCAGCAGGCCTCATTATCAAACTTCAAAGGTAATAATACCTAATTAGTGCAGTGAAATTAGGTGAAAAATTTTGAAATATATAAAATTACTTATAATAAAAAAGTGGGCTAAAAATATGAGTAAAGACCAATTGTTGAGTGTGAGCAAAGGAAGGAGTGACTGAGAGCCGAAAAAAACCTAAACAGTTCACGAGAGATAAAGAGGTGTAGAAGTGGATTGGGTGTTCAGTGATGGCACCAGTTTTTGAATCAACAATGATTCATTAATTGTTAATAGCTGATGACTGGAAGATCTGCCCAAAATCTTAAACTGAATATTTACACTTATCGGCATGATCCATGACCGAAAATTCGGGATTTGAAAGTTCACCGCCAGTTCTATAGCTGACAGCCCTATGACCGTCGATTCGGATCTGGAGTAACGGAATAAATATGCCATCCTTGACTTATCGGTGTGCTTCCTGTCTTCTTCATAATGCTGGAGTTTGAGAAACCTCTGCCTGTTAAATATACTGTATATATATATATATATATATATATATATATATATATATATATATATATATATATATATATATATATATATATATATATATATATATATATATATATATATATATATATATATATATATATATATATATATATATATATATATATATATATATATATATATATATATATATATATATATATATATATATATATATATATATATATATATATATATATATGTGTGTGTGTGTGTGTGTGTGTGTGTGTGTGTGTGTAATTCTAATAGCCACAATGCCCTCTTAACTTCTAATTCTTCGCGCTTTTTGGATATGCTTGTAACTACAAAGCCGTAAGATCCAAACACAAGAAACTGAGGAGACAGTGATGGCCAGTCGCGGGAAATGAATCCGCGTAACCACAATCACAAGGAGGTCAAGTTGCCGACCTGACCACGAGCAGATCAGGTCGGCAACGTGACCTCCTTGTGATTATGGTGACGCAGGTCCGTTTCCAACGACCGGCCATCACAGTCTCTTCAATTTCTTGCGAATGGATCTTACAGCTTTGTAGTTACAAGCATATCCAAAAAAGCGCGAAGAATTCGAGAAGAGGGCATTGTGGCTATTAGAATTACATGTGTCTGGTAAAAGTGACCAGTAGATTCTACACACACACACACACACACACACACACATATATATATATATATATATATATATATATATATATATATATATATATATATATAAATATATATATATGTTAAATATATACATATAAATCTATATGTTAAAAATATACTATATATATATATATATATATATACATATATATATATATATATATATATATATATATATATATATATATATATATATATATATATATATATATATATATATATATATATATATATATATATATATACATATATATATATATATATATATATATATATATATATATATATATATATATATATATATATATATATATATATATATATATATATTTAACAAGCGGAAGTTTCTGAAAACCCAACAATAAAATGAAGACAGGGGATGCACACCAAGGAAGCCATATTTTTTCCGTTACTTCAGATCCAAATCGACGGTCTTCCATAGAGCTGTCAGCTATAGAACTGGCACTAAACTTTCAAATCCCGAATTTTCTATCAGGGATCATGCAAATATTCAGTTTAAGGTTTTGGGCAGATGTTCCAGTCATCAGCTTTTAACAATTAATGAATCATTTTGTGGATTTGTAGTCTCGTACGGTCTGTACGTTTATCAATATTGTCTCTTGAGAGTATATTGTGATTTCTACCACTAGCCCTAATGAGTTTTAAAACCACTCCTACTTTGACACCTGTCTTTAGTGGATCTATAGTCTGAAATAATTGTATATGTTTGTCAGTACTGTCTCCGTAGTGTTATGATATTGTGATTTCTAACAGTCCTTCGTCTATGGCTTGGAAATAAAGTCACACCGGTCGGAACCTACACCCGGTCTCTTATTTTCCCAACTGTGGTAATGTGTGATATGTTTTACCAACTCAGGAATTGTAGTCAGAATGCATCCTCCCTCGTGGTAAGTCCCCTTCCGGGTTTAGAATATATATATATATATATATATATATATATATATATATATATATATATATATATATATATATATATATATATATATATATATATACATTTGTAAAAATCGTCATATAAAACATTTCCTGTGTTTTAGTTGACAATCTTCAAAATATAAAAAATATATATATTTACGTCTCAATAATATTTGTCATATATTACTCCGTCTCATGTTATAATCACAGTAAAACACAAGAAGTCTTTAAGTTGAAATGTCTAAAAAGAAAAATTCTTATATTTTACGTTCTGATTAGCTCCATCGACCATACATAATTAAACAGTTATAATTAAAATATCAATATCTTTAAAAGATAATACCTTCAAATCAAAGAAGAAAATCATTCTAAGTCTTTTAACACACATTACTCACATCGACACATACATACACATAAACAGTTAATTAAGATATCATATCTTTGCGATACTACCTTCAAATCATATATATAAACAGATATAAGTATTTTATATATACATACACACATATATACACACATGTACATATATATATATATATATATATATATATATATATATATATATATATATATATATATATATATATATATATATATATATATATATATAGAATCCTGTATATTTAAAAAGACTGGCAATTCATTAAATATCAGCCTAGCCTAGGTTTATATAAAGTTGATGAAATTTTAACGAATTGTATTTTAAAACAAGTAGGCTATTAACCATTACCACTGTTCGGTAATTGTTAGCGTTGTTTGTCTCTTTAGCATTGTTTGTCTTGCCACGAAGTCTTCTTGGAACTCTGTATTTGTTTCCTTGGCACGTGTATCTGAACTCAGATGAGGTGTAGAAATAATGAAAGCACTTGGTTCAAGTCATTTCTTTTCACCCTTCTCCTGGCTGGCTGATGCACATATGATCATCACACGTCTACAGTGATTTGTTGCAATATATATACTATATACAGTATATATATATATATATATATATATATATATATATATATATATATATATATATATATATATATATATATATATATTATATAATTTATATATACAACACACACACATATATATATATATATATATATATATATATATGTGTGTGTATATATATATATATATATATATATATATATATATATATATATATATATATATATATATATATATATATATATATATATATATATATATATATATATATATATATATATATATATATATATATATATATATATATATATATATATATATATATATATATATATATATTCATAGTGTTTATGTATGAATGTTTAAATGGATATTGAGAATTGTCACATTCAATTTATACACAATAAAAATCCATCGCTGGCCATCATTTATATGTAAATATGTGCATGCACATGCACACATGTTTACATGAATAAGTCTAGGCATTTGCGTCCTCTTGAAGTTTCTTGTGATTTTCACGTGTTGGTACTTGTAGGATACTAAGCATTTGATAACTGTTTGACTTTACTTTGCATTGTCTACACACACACATACGCTTCATGCCTGTCTGTGCGTATGCGTTATTGCTTTGTTTATAAGTTTTCATAACCATATATCAATGCAGAAACTTGCTGTGTTTGCATAAACAGTATGTACTTTTTATAGTCCACAGATATGTAACAACTCTTACAAGCATAAGCATTTTAAAAACATGAAATGACGGTCCCTAGTCTACGGAGAGAGAGAGAGAGAGAGAGAGAGAGAGAGAGAGAGTGGGGGAGGGGGCGTAAGACGTTTAAGAAAATCCCTGCTTGTCCACCTTTAATTCTTTTTCACTTCGATCACCAAAAATGGAAGTTCTCGAGCAGCAAAGGTTTCTTTCGAAGGAGAGCAAGATATTGGTCGGTGTTTTCGAAGAGTATAAATATCCACCTCATTTATATCCTCCTCCATCATTATCAGAGCCTCACTCCATTTCCACCTTGGGGTATCACAAAAGCAGGTAAAGTAATCAATATTACTATATGTTCGTATCGGTGTGCGCATCGCTCCGTCCTTCCCCCGGGTCCCGGCATCATCATCTCATGCAATCTAGATTAGGTGCAGCATCCCCTCAGCCACAAGATCAATTCATAAATGTAATGATGGCGGCTGGGGCCTTTGCAAAGTCCTCCTCGTCCCAATCGCCCCATTGTTGTGAACTCTGAGAGAGAGAGAGAGAGAGAGAGAGAGAGAGAGAGAGAGAGAGAGAAGGGTGTTCGATCTCCGGAGGAAACTAATTGTCTCGGTTTCCGAATATCAAACTTGCCTTCGTGTCCTTCTTACCCGGAGGTCAGCCGTTTGATACGATATTAGTTGTAATAATCAAATACCATAAGTGATTTCCAGGACCCTTCTCAGCCTCAGCTTCAGCAGTAGCTGGAGGAAGAGGAACAGAAGCGGGCTCTCGCTCGCTCTCTGCTTAGTTTATGTGCGTGTGTGTATGTGTGTACATGTGTGAGTCCTTGTGTTGGAGAGAGAGAGAAAACTCTCTTAAGGCGTTATTAGTGTGTGTGTGTGTGTGTGTGTGTGTGTGTATGTCTCAAGTCATTGTTATTTAACAAAGTTTTAAGGCAGAGAATGAAAGGGAGTTTCCAAGTTTAACTGCTTTTAATCAAACTTATGATATTTTTTAGACCCAGAAATCTTTTGTCTGAATTATTTCAAACATAATAACAAACAAATAAATCAAAATTATATAAACAAGCCTTAAGGCTTTGTTTCTCGTTAATGGCCCAAGAAGCTCTCTCTTTCTCTCTCTCTCTCTCTCTCTCTCTCTCTCTCTCTCTCTCTCTTTCTTAATCATCCCCGTTCCCCATTCTCTCCCTATCTCCCGCGTCACCCCTTGCCCAGTACACCGATTAATTATGATACCACCTATCGAAATACAGGCGGCGTCTTTCATCTGTAAGCATCTTCAGCCGAGAAAATAAAGGCAAATTAATTACAGGACTGAAGAGGGAATTCTCGTCCTTGGGAATACAAGGCGTTAAGATCAAAGTCCCACGCACCGGCTGCAAATACCAGATATATTACTCGTATGTTAAAGGAATTATTGTTTACATTTTGCCAATGACCATCAGCTCATTGAGGCGAAAAGGAATTTATTGGGTGTGCGAGATGGGGTGGTGGTGCTGCTGCTCTGTTCGCCTCCGGAAACGTGGAAATGAAATCTTCGGTCTCATAAAACAAGCATGCCGCCAATTTCTTCTCCTATAGGAGGACGAAGAAGATCATTATCTTTGTGGAAGTTTAATGGGGCTTGACTTTGGTCAGGGATGGGGGAGGGGAGAGGGGAAAAGGAGGAGTTCCAGCGCAACAATTTGAAACTCCTTCCAGGCGGACAGTGATACCCAACTTGGGTCTGACCAAAGGTTAGTTTAATCTTAATGTTTCGGGCAATTAAATGGGTGGACGTCTCACGCAAAACTATTTTAACCTGCGCTAGTCATCATTATGGTGCCCATGTCTCCTAAGAGAGAGAGGGAGAGAGAGAGGCGGGGTGTTAAATTAGTAAGAATAGACAATAGAGGTGCATGATAAAAAGAGCGTAAGTTTGTTGCGATAGGAGTCACTGGATAAACCTGAATCATTCGCTTATTTGCCAAGTGAAAACCTGGAAGGAAATTAACGAAGAGATTAGAAAACAACGAAGAGAAAAGAAAAACAAAAATCTACCTCACAGATGAACCCCCATGCACCCCATACGCCTTCCAGGAACTTCTTTCGACCACTTTTAAATCCGGCACCTCCCCCTTGGTCACATTCTTTTGTCGAAGGACGACGACGCTCTCGGTGGGTAATTTACTCAATGGGTTTTAAGTTAGAACTTGGTTCCGCCGTGGAGACTGCTATTCCTAGTGACTAATATCCCAGACTTCCACTTCCTATTTTTTTTTTTTTATCCTCTTAGAACAGTGGATCTTAACCTGGGGGGCGTCAGCAATTTCAAGGGGGGTGGGGCACGAGTCTTAGGGAAAAATAAAAAATTCCCTAATTATATTCGTTATTCTCTTAACTAGAGACGCTAAGTAGTGTCAAGTATCTCGCTAATTCATTCCCAAAAGAATAAAAACACCCCTTCCCTTTCTTTTTTTTATTTTCCTTTAAATCTGGGAGGGAATTTTACTTATAGATGGAAGGGGGGCGTGGAGGAAAGAACAACTCTTAGAGGGGGTGTTGTAATAAAAAGATTAGGAACCACTGTCTTAGAAGACGGAAGTGATGGCGCAATTCGGACTGACACCGACATGTGTATAACAAAAAATACGAATAATTGCCCAGTCGGGGTCGAAGACCCTGAGTGTTTAGAATATAATGTTTTATGACCACACCCAGTTTGGTCTTGGGCAAGAACTTACGATGAGTAGTTCTGCATCTTCAGTCTGCTGTTCGGCGTTGCCTTCAACGTAAAGCAGTAATGATAGACAGAAGAAAAGAAGAAAAAGGGATAAGCAATAAAATTAGCAGCGTGGTTTGTATAATTTTTTTTTCGATAAGGTCATCCAAATCATTTCCCTCAGTTCGAATGATGGTAAAAAGTTCTTGGCTGTCTTGAGTCATTCAGTACAACAAAATGCTTCGATGTCAGTTAATACATTTAAAGCATTCAGCCTTAAACTGATCCCCCCGTCGTATTCCCCAGAGATGGATCAGGATCCAGTTGTGATTAAATTAGTAACTTAGTAATTATAAGTCTTCATGAAGCTTACCTTTGATGATCCTTGATTTTTTTTCTAACAGAGGCCATTTGCTGAAATATATATATATATATATATATATATATATATATATATATATATATATATATATATATATATATATATATATATATATATATATATATATATATATATATATATATATATATATATATATATGTGTGTGTGTGTGTGTGTGTGTGTGTGTGTTTATGATTATTATAATAACTTTCGTACTTAATTCATTTATCACACATTACCACAGGTAAAAAAAATGAGACGGGGTGTAGGTCCTGACCAGTTTAGACTTTATTTCCAAGCTATTGATGAAGGACTGATACATAGTATTAGAAATCACAAATATATATACTACAGAAACAGTACTGACGAATATACACAACCTTTAAAGACTGCAGATCCACCCACAGGCAGGTGTTTAGGTAGGAGTGGCCTTCAAAACTCATTTCGCTAAAAATCACAATATGCTCTCAAGGGACAATACTGATAAACGTACCGACCATAGGAGACTACAGATTCACACCTGACAGGTGTCAGGAAGGCGGGGTTGGAATTCTCATTAGCACTGCTACTCCCGTGCTGTGTTTACAAATATGATAATCTTATTTCCATACGTCTCTACTGCCTACCTTAAAATTTAAACAATTTACAAACTTCTTTTGATATTAAAGGATCAAGTTTATAAATACCTTGATTGATATTCATATTATGGCTGTAACTTTTTTTTATAAAGCTAGATTTAATGACACTCCTTTCCAGTGCGTTATTAGAGTATACAATCCTTTTTGCCCCTTCCCAGTTGATAGCATGATTATTCTCACTAACATGTACAAAAATACCATTGTTTCCCCGTGCATATCACACATTTTTTTATACTGTTCTATTCTATTTTCCAGTGCTTTATCCGTTTGGCTAATATAAAAGTCGTCACAAGACTTACATGGAATTTTACATACACACCCTTCAGTATTGTCGGGAGAGTTCTTGGCAAGTACATGTTTCATTGTTTTATCGTTCCTGAATGCGACATTAACACCAAAATTCTTAAGAAGATGGGGGTTATCTTTCATATTATTATTATAAGGCAGAACAAGCAAATTTTTTGTGTTTTAAGGTTCTTTTTGGTTTTGATATATAGTCTTTTGTGAGTCTTCTAATGCATTGTTTAATACACTGTCAGGATATTTCAATTTCTTGCCTGTATTCCCATTCTTCTCTATTTCTTCATCAATATATTCAGAGCTACATACACATAACTCTCTTAAAAACAAAGATGAAAACACTGATTTCTTAACCTTATTGCTTTGTCCGGAATAGAAATGCACATAGGAAGAAATATTAGTGGTTTTTTTATACATACTATATTTAAACCCATTACTATTTCTTCGTATGAGGACATCCAAAAATGGCAAGCACCCACCATTTTCCATTTCCATAGTGAATTTAATTAATGGTACTAATTGATTTAACTTGGCAAAAAAGTTATTTACATCTTCGTTCCCTGGCCATACACAAATTATGTCGTCAACATACCTGAACAATGTTACACTGCGTAGAATTATGTTGTTTATTATTTTTTTTTCTTCAAAAATTTCCATATATAAGTTACTTAACACTGGGGATAGAGGGTTTCCCATACAAAACTTTGTGAGTAAAATTTACCATTAAATTCAAATTTACATTCTTTTACACATAATTGAATCAGTTCAATTAAAGTCCTTTCAGAAAATGGGATATCCAGCTGTATGTTCTCTAATAATTCCGATAAAAACTCCATCAGATCATCAATTGGCACCTTTGTGAATAGCGATGCTACATCAAAACTAATTTCTAATTTACCCATTTTTTCATATAAATTACATGCTTCATTCCGAGCCACAGCCTTGTTTTTCTCATCAGTCATTATGTCATAAAGAGCCTCTCTCATCTCTCTGTAACCATGCACTATAGCCTTTGTTGCATCTGCTCTGCAAGACCAACGAGTTTCATTTAGTCGCTTGGGAGCATACAACTGCTTATCAGCTCTTGTTAATTTTTCTTTGAGCGTGGCATAGCGTGCCGTGGATGCTGTTAAAAACAAATAAATTTGTTGAACAAAGTCAAAGTAGCGAATAGCTGCAGAGCATGTATTAACTGCTGCCTTTCCCACTAAATTAAGGGAATGTCCAAAGCATGGCACAAAGCATGGCTCATATTAGCAGCATTATCATAGGACTGCCCTCTGCAGTCTTTGAGATCAATATTGTGGCCCTCTAAAAACTGAAACAGGGCTTTGGTTATATCAGAACTATTGCGACCTCGATTGTCCATGAATGTCAGGAACGTTTCTTTTGGCAATGTGTCTTCATGACTAAAGTTAGTTGATCAATGTGACCCTCATCTGGGGTTGAGTCAAGAGAAATAGAATAATATTTTTACTTCTTGATTCTTGATATTATTTCTTGTAGTACGTGTTCGCCCATCATTCCAATTACTTCTTCACAAATTGTTAAACACTTTGGATGCAAAATTACCTGTCTGTTTAGTATGAATTGTATTTTATTATCATCAGCAGTGCTTACACAACATACTTCTTCATCTTTTACCTCTGCAAAGTAACAATGTTCTGCATCTATACTAGTTTCTTCAGTTACTGCTGTTATATCATTTATATCTACTTTATTTATTCTGTTTAACAACAGTACCTCATTTACTAATTTCCCTTCATTATCACAACTGATTACTACATTACTATAATTATCTGTATTTATCTCTGCATATTTATCATCATAGACGTCTTGTTCCTTGTCATATTCAGAACATTGGGGATCACCTTTATTTATTTCTGGGTCATTTCTTTCTTTGGAGGATATAGTTTCTGGATGTGCACATCTTCCGTTTCTAGTCTGTAATTGTGGGAATTCCTCCTTTCCATTACCTTCCATTTTAATTTGATTGTTCTCTTGATGATAAGTTATTTTATGTAGGTCTTTCTCTCTTGTTGAAGTCGTCTCAGACAAATTGATCAGATTTGGGTGAAACTTTTCTTCTTCAAGCGTAAAGCATACGCTCTTTTTATTATCTTGTGTCAGGTTAATTCTTCCTTCTCTGCAATCTAGGATGATTCCATATTTCTTCATTAATTTAAATGAGAACAACACCTGTGCGGGAAAGAATCTGTCTTCTAGAACTATAAAACTTTCAACAGTTTTATGTGACGAAAGGTCTATTTCTAAGTTCACATTTCCTATACTTTTAATCTGTTTACCCTCTACTTCTTTTATTATTTTGCTTTGACCCTGAATTAGCGTTTCTTTAACGCCTAAGTAATTTGTTAATGTATGTTTATCAATTATGCTTACAGTACTACCTGAATCCATAAGGACAGTACATAATTTATTCTGTATTGGAACTTTAATGATAGGTAAATCCTTTCTGATTATTTCTTCTTCGTCCATGGAAAATACAACTTCTTTACTCTGCAATATGGATAGTGCGGATGAACCTTCACTTCCGCTTTTTGCTAATTCTTCTACTCTTATTTTATCTTCTTGAAGGGACTTTCTTGTGATATTCTGTGTAGGGGTAAATTGTCATTGACTTGAAGATTTATTTGATGTTGAGCGATTACTGCTTAATTCAACTATTTCTTTATTTCCTTCTTGTGTTCTAAACCAGCAATTCTTTGTTAAATGTCCTAATTTCTTACAACCCATGCAGATTCTAGGTTTTCTACACTCGTTTGTAAAATGATTTGTATACCCGCAGTTAAGGAATCTAGTTATGTTATATAAACTGTCAGTTTTATTTACTGGTTCCCAGAGTGATAAACGAATTTCTTTAAATTCTACATAATTATTAAGTTTGCTAAAACTTGTGGAATTCAAAGTTTTATGTGCGTCTTCATGTTCTGAGCTGACTAGCAACAAGGCTTCATTTATTTTAGCTCTTTCATCCGTTATTCCCCCTGAAATTATACGACTATCTGCATCTGCTAGCCAATGATTTACAGTATAGGATTCGAGTCTATTTTTGTCAGGATTTGAAACATCCACTTGTCCACAGAAGCATGTGCAGTTGTTATTACTGCCGCTTGATTCATATTGCGAAATTGTAAGGTGCTAGTATTCTTAGTATTATTAGTATTGTTACTATTATTATTACTGTTAGTAGTATTAGAATGATTCACACTATTTTGGTTCTGGTTAGTTGTGTTGTTATTGTTAGTATTTCCTTGCACTACAGCGGAGTGGGAATTTAGTCTTGAAATTCGGCTACGCCTAATTGTCGACGGTCTTAAATCGTATTGTGAATGTCTAACGGTGTTCAGTAATTCATCAAATACTCTTTGCATGGCCACACAAAAAAAATGATTCAATCAGAGTACATCAATTATATATATATAAAAAAATTTGTTATACTGTACCAAAATTAAAAGAATTTGTCAAATTG